>NC_054708.1:33155008-33207508 GCF_016097555.1 Gigantopelta aegis
ATGTTAAAAATTATGAAACAGTTAATATAAATATATAAAAAACCTTTAGTATATAATAATTAATTTATATTTTCCGGATACAAGATAAAAACTTTGGGATTATCACTAGTTAGCATTAAAGGGACATTCCTGAGTTTGCTGCAAGTTTTAATATGTTATCGACTAACAGAGACTTTTTAACGATTGTAATTACATATCAAATATATTTTCCCGCACAACATATTAGTGGCTGTATATTAAACGTGTTTCTTATCGTTCTAATATTTGTACTAGCGTAAATTTCATTTTATTTCCTAAAATAAAAAAATTCTTACGTACGAAATTATTTGAAGACAAAATGTATCCAGACGATCAAAAATTCAAGTACGTCGCAGTGACGGATCCAGAAAATCCATTGGGGGGAGGGGGGCAATGACATGAGGCAAAATGGTGTAAACTAACTGCATTCATTATTAGATCTCCAAAAATGGCCGTGCTCATCCTAAATTAACGAAAATCATATTTTAAGTCTACCAAAGGCCCAAATTCTCCACAAGCCTCTCGTCTACGTACAATTGTTCGCACGTACGATCCGCGCTCTCTTTGCCCATTGTAGTTTTTTAGTAATTAACCAAATACACATTAAAAACAATGAATCTTAGAATATATATATATATATATATATATATATATATATATATATATATATTACAGCTGGCACCATTTCGAAGAAAGGTGGTTTGTTGCAAAAAGTATAAATTGATGTTGCGTTGTGTTGTTTTGGCTCCGACCTCGGTGGTGTCGTGGTTAAGCCACTGGACATGTCTGGTAGGTACTGGGTTCGGATCCCGATACCGGTTCCCACCCAGAGCGAGTTTTAACGACTCAGTGGGTAGGTGTACGACTACTACACCCTCTTCTCTCTTACTAACCACTAACCCCCTCTCCTGGACAGACAGCCCAGATAGCTGAAGTGTGTGCCCAGGACAGCGTGCTTGAACCTTATTTGGATATAAGCACGAAAATAATTTGAAATTAATGAAATGTTTTGGCTCTGGACCAACCCACTTCCATGCCCGAACCATGGAATTGGACGTGGGCATGACAGACGTGTTTGGACTCTGGACTCGTTATGGTAGTATTAACGCCGACTATAAACGCTGGCGGTGACGCTTCTCGACGCAATGCTGCCTCTGCTGTGTCGAAACCGGCTTTCTTTTTCTTTTTCATTTCATCTTATTTTCGTGCTTATATCCAATTACGGTTTAAGCACGCGTCCTGGGCACACACCTCCGCTATCGGGGCTGTCTGTTAGTGTGTTAGTTGTTAGTTGCTGGTGGTTAGCGAGAGAGAAGAGGGTGTAGTGGCCTTACACCTACCAATCGAATCGATAAACTCACTCTGGGTGGGAGCCGATACCGGGCTGCAAACCTTGTATATACAAGCCTTTTGTTCGATGGCCTAACCACGACACCATCGAGGCCGGTGGTTTTATTCTTGATAACACTTCTTCTTTAACTTCGTTTCGTGTTTATATCCAATTAAGGTTCAGGCACGCTGTCCTGGGCACACACCTCAACTATCTGGGCTGTCTGTCCAGGACAGTGGGTTAGTTGTTAGTTGTTGGTGGTTAGTGCGAGAGAAAAGGGTGTAGTGGTAATTGAAACTCGCTCTGGGTGGGAGCCGATGGATACCGGGCTGCGAACCCTGTACCTACCAGCCAGACGTCCGATGGCTTAATCACGACACCACCGAAGCCTTTAGAACACTAAGGTCCATGGAACTACATGTACAAGGGAAGTAACTCCTGTGGTGTACTCAGTTGTACTTGATTACGAAACTTGTATCCAATGAAGGTTCAGGCACGTCTACCCCGGATTTAGCCTCTGACTTCGCCAGTGACCAATTCCGGGACAGGAGGTGAAACTTGTATTTGAACACCTCGACAAATAGTTCGTTTAAGCAATGTTCGATAAAATCGATTAATCGGAAGATACGGTTACCGTCTACCGTATTTTCCACTCCTTCACGCCTTGCAGAGCAAAAGAAAGGAATGTCTGCTTAAACCTAATACATGTATATAATAGTGGATTAAGGATTGTGTAAAGGGGATGGGAAGTTTATTTATTTATTTATTTTATTATTAAAGGGACATTCAAGGACATTCCTGAGTTTGCTGCAACTTTTAAGGTGTTATCGACTAAGAGAGACCTTTTTAACGATTTTAATTAAATATTAAATATATATTTCTGCATAAAATATTAGTGGCTGTATATTAAACGTGTTTCTGATCGTTCTAATATTTTTACTAGGTTAAATTTTATTTTATTTCCTAAAATATTATTTTTTCGTATGTACGAAATTATTTGATAACAGAATCCAGTTTTGGTTCCTTACAAATATTAAGACGACCAGAAACACATTGAATGTACAGACACTGGTATTCTAAACAAGAAAATATATTTAATATGTAAGTTTAATCGTAGAAATATTTTATTAGTCGGAAACATCTTACAATGCAGCAAACTCAGGAATGTCCCTTTAATATTATTATTAATTTATTTAGCACCTTTTAGCAATTACGTTTTTTAAAATCAGATAAATGTATGTCATTGTTAAAAAAACAATATATATGTGATAAAAGAACCCCACCTACTCACTTAACGCTTCCACACCAATGGTAGAGAATATTTACGATTCACAATTGAAAAGAAATTGGAGGAAATTAAAAAAATGGATTTAAACGCGAAAACGTAACGTTGTAGCTAAACGTAAACATTAACATCGTCGCCTTTCATCGTTGGTGGGCCCATTGGGCTATTTTTCGTTCCAGTAAGTGCTCCACAACTGGTGTAACAAAGGCTGTGGTATGTATTATCCTGTCTGTGGGATGATGCATATAAAAGATCTCTTGCTACTGATCGAAAATAGTAGCCCATGAAGTGGCGACAGCGGGTTTCCTCTCTCAATATATGTGTGGTCCTTAACCATATAATTACCACAAACAAGTCTTCAATGTCAACAAATTATACATGTTTACAAACTACATGCTGTCAACTTCAGTCAAATAGTTGCCACTTCAAAGCTGTCGTCCATGAAATAATCACAGTCAAACAGCAGACTACATGCGCGGACAAATTGGAGAATAACTGTGATCTGTGGCCAAAAATCGTAACGGGGTTTTTAAAACCAAAGTACTAGATTTAAATGTTATCTTGGACTTGACCCATTCTTCGGGTCACTCGGCTTAATTTTTCACCCAGAATTGTATCTACATAATATAATGCTATTACTTTATTATAATAATTAATATTCCATATGAAATTATTTTTGTATCTCTTAGATTGCATCGTGTGTAGGAGTTTCGAGTCCTATAAAATTAATGACACACACGCATGCATACACACCGATACATAAAACACACACGCACATATATATATACATACATACATACATTACATACCATGCATGCATGAACATACATACATACATACATACATACATACATACATACATACATACATACATACACACATTCTAAGAATGTCTCGGTAGCCGGAAGCATATCGTCGCGGCATGGGAACTGTGGGCGATTCGGTGCCATAGGTTCGAGTCCCAGCGACAGCATAAGACAAATTTTGAGACCAGATAGGATTTAATTATCCCTTTTGCGCCATTGCGTTAATATCTATGTAATAGTCAAATACGACATACATACAATATAGAGATATTCATACATTAATACATACATATTTAGATACATACATACATACATACATACACTGCATACATTAGACACACACACACACACACACACACACACACACACACACACTATTTTCACAGCTCTTTGAAAGATAAAATATCTGGTATATTTTAGACAAATAAGCATTTAGAACAGATTATAAACAACATTTTTCTTTCCGTGACATGCCATTCTTTGATATTCTTTCAATGCAGTCGCTAATCAACGACATATAAAAAGGTAAGCATACATTATTCTGGTGTTAAAAACACGGCAGCGGTCTTGTTTGTCGCATAAACACAGCTGATAATGAAATCATGCGACTTTGATTTGTTAAAACTGTTATTGTATTTGTATTTTACTTTAGGAAACAATGTTAACAGACTACAAAGGGATATTGCAGCTTTAGTGTTCGTAAAATAAGTTTCTGGGTTTATTTTTATGTTCCATGTCGGTCCTTTTCGGTGTTTTGTATGTTCCATTTCGGTCCTTTCGGTGTTTTGTCTGTTCCATTTTGGTCCTTTTCGGTGTTTCGTCGGACCCATGTTCTCTAGATACCGGTGTTGTTACCCAAGCAAACTTTTAACTGTCCATAACTAGGGGCCTACATTACAACTCAAACCTTTTAAATGTTCATTTCAAAATTCTCTCCATGGAGAAGTCTGCTTCAATGTATCTGTCGACCGCATCTCACAAATAAACCCAAACCACTGGTCGTTTGCGACGCCAGGTGTGACATAATGCACGCGATATCTTTCTTTAATCTACCGTCCGATTTCCACAGACAGAAACTGAGATCCGATGTTAACTGGACATGACGCCCTGTATCGCTTTCGGATTGTTTTACCGTCAGTAAAATAGTCCCCGTCGTCTGCCTCCAGCAATTCGAGGTCTAGCACCTCGTGCAAGGCGCGTGCCACGTGTCGTCTGCTCGTGGTAAAGGCAATTTGGTACCTGGCAGGCGCTGGAAGATTGACGGCTGCGATAAAGTGACGTCATCTGATGGCGACTCTTTAAGTTTAATAAGTCGCATTCCATTTGAAATGTCGTGCTGTGATTATTGTCATTTATTACATCTGTCACACGTGGTACAAAAGGCTTGACGCACAAACATACATAAAAAGTCGGTCATTTTATTTACCGGGTTTCTGGTTATGGTCATTGGAGGGTGCATACCTGTTAAGTCTCAAACATTTGTAACAAACATCAAGCTCTCACGCAGCGTTACTATAATCAGACACTTTTTCTAAAAATAAAAATATTTTATAATCGTGGTTTATATATATTTTAGAGCTGAATGGAATTATATGCTGATTATGCAGGTCTCTGAATTCGTTACCTATTAATAATAATACAGCATATTGAACCTATCCTCGGTTCAATACCAACAATCACTCGCGGCTGCTACCAATGACCGACTTGTATGGTTTAACATTAACCGTATTAATTAGTAAAACTTGCACTCGTTTTTTTCCATTTCCATTTTGGACTTAAACAAACAACAACAATAAAAAACACTTCGCCTTGGACCCGACCAAGAGCCTGCAGTCCCTGGACCCTGACTTCTAATTTTCCCACGCCTAACAATTGTAACAGGTTGACAGCTCTGGGTGGAGGGCGCTGGGAGGGGGGGGGGGGGGTGGAGGGTGAAGCACTGTCCTCTTCCCACCGAAAAAATACGATTTTACAAATTAGAGAAGAGTCTTTATTGTGGCCTGACTCCTGTTACTACCATCACTACCCCAACACCACCACAACACCACCTCCTCTCTCTCTCTCTCTCTCTCTCTCTCTCTCTCTCTCTCTCTCTCTCTCTCTCTCTCTCTCTCTCTCTCTCTCACTTTGGGGCGGGACGTAGCCCAGTGGTAAAGCGCCCATTAGGCTATTTCTCGTTCCAGCCAGTGGGCTATTGGGCTATTTCTCGTTCCAGCTGTGGTATTTACTACCCTGTCTGTGGGATGGTGCATATAAAAGATCCCTTGCTGCTAATCGAAAAGAGTAGCCCATGAAGTGGCGACAGCGGGTTTCCTCTCTCAATATCTGTATGGTCCTTAACCATATGTCTGACGCCATATAACCGTAAATAAAATGTGTTGAGTGCGTCGTTAAATAAAACATTTCTTTCTTTCTCTCAATATATTTATGGTCCTTAACCATATGTCTGACGCCATATAACCGTAAATAAAATGTGTTGAGTGCGTCGTTAAATAAAACATTTCTTTCTTTCTCTCTCACTTTCATCTGGGGCCTAATTGTGACTGCACTGGGTGTTTTACGCTAGTAAGTATAGTGTTCATATTTGTGTACTGATTCCAGAGTCCATTCTCTGAGACAACGTGTGTGGATGTATATTGTACATTAATTTTTTTATTTAACTACAAAAATAAGTAATAGCTATATATCTAGTTTAATAAGTTAAACATCTTTAACATTTAACACAAACTATAAATTAAAGCATATATTGAGAAACAAAACCCCAAACAAATAAACACTATCGTGGTTCTGCGATTAATTTATTCAGTTAATAGTTAATACAAAAAAAAGTATTAAAAAAATATTGGAAAATGTTTGGTTTGTTTAACTAGAGCACATTGATTTATTAATCATCGGCTATTGGATGTCAAACATATGGTCATTTCGACACAGTCATAGAGATGAAACCCGTTACATTTTTTCTTTATTAGCAAGGGATTTTTTATATGCACCATCCCACAGACAATATAGCACATACCACAGCCTTTGATATACCAGTCGTGGTGCACTGACTAAAATATTGGATGCAGGTTGTATCTTTTCGTTCATTAATTTTTATTTTTATTTCTATTTCATCGTCATATTTATATCCAGTTCATATTAATATCCAAGCACACTGAGAGTGACACATACCTCAACCATCTAGCCTATCTATTCAGGCAGATGTTAATACGACTTAAACGAAAAAAGGGAGAAAAATCGAATTGTATTTCAAAGACCGAGATATGTGGTATCCTGTCTGTGGGAACGTGCCTTATAAAAGATACGTTTCCTCTAAAACTGTTTTTGACATCCAATAGCCGATGAGCAGTAAATCAACGTGCTTAATGGTGTCCGTAAGCAAAACAAAACCTTGTATTAGATATCTACTAATCAAACAATACTGCATGATATTTAATATTATATATACTTATAACAATGAAACAATATTACATATTAATTGTGTTAAAACAAGAAACCAACATGGTGTCTCAAGACATTTTACTGTTCAATAGAAGTTTAAGCTACAATAGAGGTCTAAGCAACATTAGATGGGTTTTTTTGTAGATAGCTTGTACTATATTACAAGTTAGTTTGATATATTGTACTATATTAATTGATGTTTGGTAGATGTCTTGTACAATATTAGATGTTTGGTAGATGTCTTGTACTATAATTATTAAATGTTTGCTATAATTACAGTATTACATCTTAAGACAGGCAAATGCTTAATGGGGGGGGGGGGGGGTAGCCCGTTGAGTAGGTTTCATTACATGCTTATTGTAAAATCTGTTTATTTAATAAAAATAAAAGATTCTGGGGAGGGGGGAGGCGAGGGCATTGTTCAAACTTCAAAATTGTGTTAATAATACCAAGGTGTCTGCCATCTTTTGCCAATATTCAGAACTTGAAAGTCGTTGACAAGCGAAACAGTTTTTGATCTGACTATGACATTTCCTAGTGGATCCCAAACCGGATATTGCCACCAGTTAGAAGGAGGGATAGCAAATTTGGAATCTCTTGAGAATTGGGTGCGCCAAACGCATCGTACCAGTCATGCGCAGTGTCAACATCCGGCGATGTTTGCAGGAAGCAAAGATCATTCGGTTGAAAATAACGAAGGGAAACGCTTCTTTATTTAATGAGATCTTGTGTGAATGGGGTGATGCCGAACACTAGCTAATTAAGCTCCGTTTTTAAAGACTCTTTGTACATATTGATCTCAAAATGCCCCACGTTAAATGTTGCAAAACACTTCAACACCAAGCGACTTGGAAGAATTTGTTTCGCGAATTGCCGCATCGCCGGCACGTGTTGTTACCAAAATGGCGGTCGTAACTGCTTTCATTGGTTGAACAAACACTTCGTGAACAAACACGGCGAGAACGTAACTGTAGCTTTACTGTTAGTGAACTGACTCGAAACAAACGCACTTTAACACTAAACAAAAGGGTTCGGGTATCACTTTGTACTGTGTTCTGTAACGACAAAAGAGGCAACAGAGGGAAAACCTTTAGAACTGTTTAAGTTACTGAATATTCGTTAAAGGGTGAGTCGATTATAAGGCTTTCGCCAGATTTAATGCATCTGCCAGGCTGAATATATATGGCCGACGGAGCCGGAGTCTGAGAGGGGTGCACTTTAATCTGGACCAAGTTTTTTTATATTGAAAGAAAAGCTGATTTTAAAATTGCCCATAAGGCATTTATAATCGTCTTCCATAGCTTGTGGCATTTTATCACCAATATTAATTAGCATTACAGAGACTTCAGAGTTTTGTGCCATTGTAACATAGTTTCGACTGAGGGAGCCCGTTTCAATACTACAATTACAAACTGTATTAAATACTTTTTTAAATATTGATGTTTGTTTATTATACAAAGTGTTTTTGGTCGTCCAGATCTTTCTAGTAGCACAAGTTGGATTTTACCTGCCAAGTCTGTACATACGAAAAAGATATATACATGTATTATTAAATAGTCAGAGATTCTCTAAAACTGCGAGTATGACAAATTTAATGAACGTTGGGGAAAGTGGCTTCATCTTTTTAATGATGATACATAAAATTATATCTTGTATATCTGTATGCCTATGTTTTTATCTATTAAATGACAGCTTGTTTGATAATTAAAAAACATATCTTTGCTATATCTCTTTTTAAACATCATACTTTTACTTTCATAATTTATCTGTCTTTTCTCTGTTAGATACCAAATGTCATTATTATTATATTACATACCCAATAACAATCCTGTTTTAAAGTTGACCTACGAATCTCTGTTTGATTTCTTTTCCTTATCTTCCCTTACCCTTTCCTTCTCTTCTCTCTTTGTTTTTTTATTTCATTCCCTTTTGACCCTCAGATTACAATTTGGAAACTAATTGTATGAGGAAGCCTATATAGATTCATATTTGTAAACAGAAAATCTTAAACATCACATATAATATATATTTTTATAATTTTGTATGTCATACTATTTGTATATAACTTTTATATGATACTGTAAGACAATGATTCAAGGCTCCCCAACCTTGACATTGCCTATGATCTGGTTGCAATAAAAAAAAAAATAATAATAAAATAAAAATAAAAAATAGTCAGAGATTCTAGATTAGGGTAGCCCCACTCCCATGGCTAGTGATATTCAATGTAGAGCTAGTAAATAACTATTATTGCCCTGCCCGACGGCTAGTGAAAAAAACGTCAAATGTTGTCCTGAAGTATATTGAATAAATAAACCTACACTCACATTCTGTTTTGTACAGGGCTTCGAGAAATTTTATTAAATCCACTAGCCTTGGGATCAGAGATTTAAAAAATATACTAGCCACGATTAAAAATTCACTAGTCTTATTTTACTTTAAGTTAATACAATTTTACTAAATACTAATAATAATCAGACTTAACTGTAACATCTGACAATTGTTTTCACTAGCCGTCGGACATGGCAATAGTAGTTATTTACTAGCCGTACACTGAATATCACTAGCCACTGGAGTAGGGCTACCATAATGTAGAAGCCTTGTTTGTGTGTGTAATTTTAGTTGTCCTGTTAGTCAAGAACATATTACTGTAGTAGCAAACTCAGGACAGTGCCTTTAATATTTCAGTCCTCTTTAATGCAATCTCGTTCCAGCCAGTGCACCACAACTGGTATATCAAAGGCCGTGGTATGTGCTGTCTTGTCTGTGGGGTATTGCATATAAAAGATCCCTTGCTACTAAATGGGAAAAAATGTAGTGGGTTTTCTCTCTAAGACTATATGCCAAAATTACCAAATGTTTGACATCCAGTAGTCGATGATAAATAAATCAATGTGCTCTAGTGGTGTCATTAAATATAACAAACTTTAACCTTTCCTTAATTCAAAATCTTTTTGATGGGCTTCGATTGGAAAAGAAATTATTGTTCTTCTATGTGTGTGTGTGTGTGTGTGTGTGTGTCTCTCTCTCTCTCTCTCTCTCTCTCTCTCTCTCTCTCTCTCTCTCTCTCTCTCTCTCTCTCTCTCTCTCTCTCTCTCCTTTCCTTGAATCTTTTTTTTCTGGTTTGTTCTTAGTTCAGAATGCAATTTTAAATAATTTTAGTAAAGAGTACTTATTGCAGGTAAATGTGTTTTTCAACCGTGCCTGTGATGCCAGTGAACGATCAGTGAAGCCGTCCGTAACTATCGTTACAACAGAGTGTGGTCCCCCATAAATAAAAACAAAAATATATAACATCTTAAAGGTCACGTATTTAAAATGAATCTTGCTTTTCCTCATCTATTTCCAATACTAAGTAAAAACATATTTAAGTGATTTCCTTTAACGATAGAGAATAAACAGATTTTTGGTTTTTAAGGGTACCAAGGGAAAAAAATATATATATCTGTGTGTGTGTGTGTGTGTGGCCCCATATGCTCTCCAATAAACTGGTTACATAAGTAAATGTCGTATTTTCCCAAACGCTGTCTTTATTGCCTGGGTCGTAACAATACCTTGAAAACTGTTATAGGACACTACTGACGTCACGAGTCACCTTTGCATCTGCATCGATCCCCGTCGGTGGGCCCATTGGGCTAATCCTCGTTTCAGCCAGAGCACCAAATGTTTGACATCCAACAGCCGATGATTAATAAATCAATGTGCTCTAGTGGTGTCGTTATAACAAAACACAGCTACATTACACATTTCATTTCGTATTGAAAATCTTCTTTTACTTATGCTGACTAATGATGCACAGGGCCGTACCTAGCGGAGGGGGGAGGGGAGCAAGGACAAGGGAAAGCATTATAGAAACTTAATGAAAATTCTCTTCTTAACCGTTTAAGGAGTTTTAGACTATTAACTACTCAGTCCCCCCCCTTCCCCCCCCCCCCCCCCCCCCCCTCCCAACTAAAAAATCCTAGCTACGGCCCTGATGCATCAATTAAATCCAGTGTTTGATTTGCACTTTGGAGATCACGAGTTTTCTTTTATTTAAGAAAAATTTACCAAATTGCTAAACTTTTTTTTTGGTCTTACCATACATCTCTTTGTTGAATGTTAGATATCAAATATTTGCACTTCGTAAAAGTACAGTTTTCTCTCTGTATATTGATATTTTTCGTTGAATTTGTAATTTCCTAAAACCTGAACTGAAATGCTGCAGGGACCTTATTCACAAAGCGTTTGCTTTGCCTGTTTACAACGTACCACTTACGTATCTGTCACAAGCAAGGGGTTGGAGTTAGCTCAGCCGATTGAGTGCTTGCAGGATCTAACCACCTCGTTGGATCCATTCAACTGATTATATTTTTTCTCGTTCCAACCAGTGCACCACAACTGATCAAAGGCCGTGGTATGTACTTTCCTGTCTGTGGGAAAGTGCATATAAAAGATCCTTTGCTGCATTAGGAAAAATGTAGCGGGTTTCCTTTGATGACTACATGTCAGAATTACCAAATGTTTAACGTCCAATGTGCTCCAGTGGTGTCGTTAAACAAAACAAACTTATCGAAATGCGTTAAGTGGTATTCACAAAGCATAGTAATATAAGAATCCACTTGGCTAGTTCGCATGTTGCGAGCTCCCGTCAGTTACCCCGTAGATCAAAGAAAAACTGTAAAATATGTGACCATCACACAAGATATGGGATACATTCTTACATTCCATGTGTGTTTGTTTTATTTTTATAACATGCTATATTACATAGAATACATCATCTTTCAATCTCATGTATGTACGCATTTATGTATGAATATTTATATATTGTATGTATGTCGAGGTTGACTGTTACATACACAGATATTAACGCACTGGCGCAGGGGATAATTAAATCCTTTCTGGCCTCACAAATTGTCCCAAGCCGTTGCCAGGACTCGAACCTGTGGCACCTAATCGCCCGCACGTTGCCAGGACTCGAACCTGTGGCACCTAATCGCCCGCAAATTGCAGACTAACCACGATGCGCTTTGAGCTATTGAGGCGTCCATGTATGTATTGAAGTATGAATATCTGTATATTGTAAGTATATCGAGGTTGACTGTTACATACATAGATATTAACGCACTGGCGCAGGGGATAATTAAATATTTTTTGGCCTAACAAATTGTCCTATGCCGTTGCTGGGACTCGAACCTGTGGCACCGAATCGCCCGCAAATTGCAGACTGACTACGATGTGTGTGTGTGTGTGTGTGTGTGTGTGTGTGTGTGTGTGTGTGTGTGTGTGTGTGTGTATGCATGTATGTATGTAACACAAATTTATTCTATATTTCCCTCTTTATTGTTTCTTTTTTTTTCTTTCACTAGTCCATTATTCCGCTCCTTTTTCTTTACTTCCAATTTTTACCGTTAATCCCATATACACATGTACCACAGAATTGTTAACACTGTCATAAATTCATGTTTATTGTTACTGTTGTAATACACTATAATTACCGTATATATCATAACATGACTGAAAGGTCCCAATCCCTGACACTACCATATTTGTTCCTGGGGGTAATAAATTTGTTATATATTTGTTACAAATTTATTACGCCCAGGAAAAAAATATGGTTATATATAACAAATTTATTACCTACAGCATATATTTTGCAATTTGTATTTCATCTTTGAAAATATTTAAAAGAGCACGTGTCTTTAAACTGACGGTCATCTTTTCGACTCTGCCTTATGCAGAGATACGATTTTGATCGTGGAATAAGGATTTGTCTGGCAACACAAAATATAATTGGTGATTAGTTAAATAGAGTATTACCTGTTTTCTGGCAACACAAAATATAATTGGTGATTAGCTAAATATAGAGTACATGTATTATATGTTTTCTGGCAGCATAAAATATAATCGGTGATTAGCTAAATAGAGTATTACATGTTTTCTGGCAACACAAAATATAATTGATTGTGAAAATGTGGTGAAAATGTATATAAATTATAACTAAATACTAGTAAGTAAATCAGGACTGACCCAACGCAAAAATCAAAGCGTTTTCAAACGTCTCGACGTCTTTGATGTTACATAACTTGGTAGCAGTTGATATCGTACACAACGTCATGATATTTTACATTAATAATGAGCCAGTTGCCAAATATTTAATATTATGGGTGGGTAAGGTGTTTTAGGCTTCTTTATGATTCCAAACAAAATTGTCTATTTATCGAATTATAAACACGAATATGTTCACCTTTGTCCTGGCTCCACCGTTCAATTTTGTTCCATACATCTAAGACTTTAGAACAGTCACGGAATAAATATTCCAATGTTTCTGGCTGTGTATGAAAAATATTTCATTCTATATACATGAATTTTATTTTATAAAGAAAAGTGTTAGTTGTTATTAGTCTATGCAGGATTCTAAACTTTAAACACTGAAATGCTAAATTATATACATTTCTCCCTTAAAGATACTAACATGTCACCTAAATCTGAATATTTTCGTTTATCCAATAATGCACTCCACAAAATGCACCTCTCCTTAATTGTATGCACTATCGGTATACTGGCCATCTGGGTGTTTCTTGGATGATGCACAGTGGCTGATCCAGAAAATCCATTTAGGGGAAGGCCACAATGACATGAGGCGGAATTCCCAGGGAGGTTTGGAGGGGGATCGTAAAATTAATATATAATAAAATTATAACTGTCGCAAAATTTAGGGGGTGCGAGCCCCTGCCCCCCCCCTTTCCCCAAGTCCCCCTCCCTAGATCCGCCTCTGAATTCTGCACATTAGTGCACTTTCCAATATTGTAGGTGACATGTTTTTTTAAGTGGGACCTTCTAACTTTAGAAATCTGCCCCTGAGAGGTTTCCAATGGTCGCGGAAAACTTCCTGACGCTGTCATGTTGTAATGTTAAAGGGTACGCAAGCAGTTAATGGAGGTTCGAAACTTCCGTAATTTTACGTGTTTTTTATAGACACACGCAGACTTGCGATTGCAATTTGTAAACAGGTTTGTGAATAAACTCGTGTTCAGGAGGCCGAACGCCAACGAACTATTTGACTGGTTACCGTCGTCTTCTATCATATCACAATGTTCATAATTTATCTCAGCGTAAAATTTAGCTTTTAAGCGAACGACCGCGAACGATCGCGAACGCTCGCCCTCCTGAACCCGCATAAGTTCCCTTATTAGAAAAACATTAAGATGTCGGACACGGGGAGCACCTAAAAGGTTTTTTTCTTCTACTTCACCGAGGTTATGTTTTTATTGCTCATAAACGTAGTCGCTCGTCTTTGTGACGCGTTTGTTAGCACACGCCATTCCACTTAAAGCATTATGACTCATAAACACCCACCCAAATATCTTAAATGGCCGTAAAGATAGTTCCTTACAAAAGATCAAAGCGCGAGTAACGGTAACTGACGCCCATTTAGCTCGCGTACATCTTCTCGGCTGCTTTACAGACGAGCCTCGATCCCTTGTTTGCGGTCTTGGTAGTTTACACCTCTCCGTTATCGAGACCTTGCATCATTATGAAACAATTTACGAGCACGCGCCTTTTGTGTCCGGGTTTGCCCGACTCGGCGAGGCGTCCTTAACGCTTTCTATGGCTTCTCGAGGGGTGGCAGGGCAGTAGAAGCTTCTTCGAACGGTGCAGTACACGCTTTTCAGCTTTTCACCTTTTTTTTTCCAGCTCGTGTTTTTATCGCCACGGCTGTGTCCGTCCGAAGTAGTCCCCGTCGTTCGACGTCGTCAGCGGAGATGAAAGGGTCTGGCGGATTTTATCGGGTGTGTTATGGGGCAGGTGTCGCCCGGCAGTTGATCACGGTGATTGTGATCCGCGAAGTATGGAAACAGTCCCTGTTGTGGTATAGGAACAAGACAGGTGCTTGCGAGAAGTCAATAAGACCACAGCAGGTTAACTTGGTCTTACGTAATACGTGACTGGCTGGCTCGTACGCAGATGGAACCGGCCTCGGTGGTGTCGTGGTTATGCTGTCTGCCAAAGGTATCAATATGTAGTCTACTGGGTTCGCAGCCCGGTACCGGCTCCCACCCAGAGCGACCTTTGACGACTCGTTGGGTAGGTAGGTGTAAGACCACTACACTATCATTATCCACTAACAATTAACCCACTGTCCTGGACAGGCAGTCCAGATAGCTGAGGTGTGTGTCCAGAACAGCATGCTTGAACCTTAATTGGATATAAGCTCGAAAATAAATTGAAATAAAATGGATGGATGGATGGATGGATGGCAATATAGATGTAGATATGGGTGGATCTGTAGAGGATGGATGTTTGTTTTATTAACGACACAACTAGAGCACATTGATTTATTAATCATCGGCTATTGGATGTCAAACATTTGATAATTTTGACAGTCAACCCGCTAAAACAATTTTAGTCAGGCGCGTGCGCGGGGGGGGGGGGGTTGGGGTCGAAACACACACACACATACACACGCACACACACACCCCGCTCAAGGGGAATTTTTTTTTTCATATCCCGATTTTTAATGTAATTTCTTTCCAAAAAAATGTGGTCAGAAAGCAGCTCGGCTAGCCAGCAGAAAACACCTCAAAATAGCCCTAGAAGGGGTAAATTTTTCAAAAATTTCAGGGGGAGGGCCGCCTAGACCCCCATGCAAAATTTCCTGCGCACGCCCGTTAGTAGTAGCAAGAGATATTTTATATGCACCATCCCACAGACAGGATATACTAGTCTACATTGGTAAGAGCGATAAATAGCCCAATGGACTCGCCGACAAGGATCGACCCTAGACCGACCGCGCATCAGGCGAGCGCTTTACCACTGGGTATGTTTCGTCCTTCTGGTTTAGTGCGTAGATCCAAGCACGCTTTCGTGGACACCTGTATGCATGTGATAAACTATAAATGAATACTTTTAAAATAAAAACCGTTCCACTGTTACACCAAGTGATAATTATTTCGTTCCAGTAACTCTATTCCCCTCACCCTAACAATACGCCCAGCATACCCCCTGCCCCCCCCCCCCCCCCCCCCAACACGCATACTTATTGTTTGGACGCAGTCGTGTTTCAAAGGGGCGGGACGTAGCCCAGTGGTAAAGCGTTCGCTTGATGCGCGGTTGGTCTAGGATCTATTCCCTTCGGTGGACCCATTGGGCTATTTCTCGTTCCAGTCAGTGCTCCACAACTGGTGTAACAAAGGCCGTGGTATGTATTGTCCTGTCTGTGGGATGGTGCATATAAAAGATCCCTTGCTGCTAATCGAAAAGAGTAGGCCATGAAGTGGCAACAACGGGTTTTCTCTTTCAATATCTGTATGGCCCTTAACCATACGCCATATAACCGTAAATAAAATAAAATGTGTTGAGTGCGTCCTTAAATAAAACATTTCCTTCCTTCCTTCGCGCTTCAAACCCACGGATTGTTGACAGCGAGGATATTTTAACTGAACTGTATTAAGCTCTACTTTATACACGTCGTTTTTTATTTGATTTATACGAGATTAAATATAAACATGGCGAAAAAACATTAAAACCTGTCGTGTTTAGCGAGCACAAAAACGTGACATAAAAATACATGAACATGCATATTTCTCTATTAAATGTTTATACCATCCAATGGGGAAAAAAAGCATGTTACTGGTATGTTACAAAGTAATGGAATAGAACAACTCGTTTAAAAAAAAAAAAAAGTATCCTTTCATTTCAACTTATTTCCGTGCTTATATCCAATTACGGTTCAAGCACGCTGTCATGGGCATAGCTGTCCTCAGCTATCTGGGTTGTCTGTCCAGGACAGTGGGTTAGTTATTAGTTAGTGGTTAGTGAGAGAGAAGAGGGTGTAGTGGCCATACACCTGCCCACTGAGCCCTTCAGAACTCGCTCTGGGTCGGAGCCGGTAACGGTCTGCGAACCTTGTACCCACCAGCCTGTAGTTCGATGGCTTAACCACTGCGCCACCGAGGCCGGTAAAAAGTATTCCAACTTACTTTCGCTCGTTAGATACGTTTTAAAACAGCTCGTAAGATAAATGGTATCTAACGGCCACTCATGTAGTATTCTCTATTTATTCTTCATTTCGGTATTCCGATGTTTAAAGGCATATTGTTACAGACCACTGACCTATTTAATGGTCTAACAAAGTATTACCTGAACAAAAATAATTTGATTTGTCCCTAAATGTACTTTATTCAACCATCTTCATAACCACCATACTCCATTTATTAACGACATTTTGTAAAAATAATTGAATTATGGCAATGGTCCATAATTCAAAAACTAAAATTGCCGAGAGGGATGACATGGATTTCACTCCATCATGGTTCAGTTACGGTGATGCGATAGCTAGATTTGATTTCCAACAATTAATGTAAATTTTATGTATTATCCATTTTTAGAGAAGTAAGGTCCTTAAATCCGTGACAGTATGCCTTTAATGTTACAATCTATTAAATACTTGGCGACAGACCTGTGTGTATATTGAAGGCAGCTGGTGGTCTAACTGTTGATTGTGATTAAACATGGGTTTATTAAAGCTGTGGGGTTGTAGTGGGCTATTTGTCATTCCAACCAGTGTACCACGGCTGATATATCAAAGTCCGTGGTGTGTGCTACCCTGTCTGTGGGATGGTGCATATAAAAGATCCCTTGCTACTAATGGGAAAATGTGGTTGATGACGGCGGGCAGTCTGATCCTTATTTTTAGAACACACATTAGATGTTTAGCAGGCTTTTAATGGTATAGCATTTATGACATTAAATATTGTACATGTATGTGTATATAACTAAATATCGATATAATGGCAAGTTAATTTTTTATTTTGTATTGTCAGATTCCATTTGACGTGGGCTATGATAATTATATTACGATCAACACAGACTTCGTTTGTTTCTATTTTGTTTTCTTTTTCACACATGAACTAAAGCACAATTTAAAATATTAACGGTACGGAGACTGACTGACATCACACGTTAATGAAACGCGCTAATAACTATATATCAGGATGTTGGCATGCTAATTCATTTACTAGTCTCGGTGACCGTCTAACGAGGACGTGTTAATTTCGAGATTGTTTGACTACACAAACAAATACATTGTCAAAATTATCTTTATCATAGGCCTTGAAAGCGGGGTTGGCAAAGGGGCATTGACCTCCCAACTCCGACGATCCTGCAACCACCATCCACCCCAGTTAACAGACGAGTTGATATATGACTTCCCCCCTATCCCCCTTGATGGTATCTTCCGACGCCTATGAGTATAGGTCTACAAGATACAAGGTAGTGTTGGGAGAGAATAAAGAAGAAAGAAAGAAAGAAATGTTTTATTTAACGACGCACTCAACACATTTCATTTACGGTTATATGGCGTCAGACATATGGTTAAGGACCACACAGATATTGAGAGAGGAAACCCGCTGTCGCCACTTCATGGGTTACTCTTTTCGATAAGCAGCAAGGGGTCTTTTATATGCACCATCCCACGGACAGGGTAGCACATGCCACGGCCTTTGATATACCAGTCGTGGTGCATTGGCTAGAACGAGAAATAGCCCAGTGGGCCCACCGACGGGAATCGATCCGAGATCGATCGCGCATCAGGCGAGCGCTGTACCACTGAGCTACGTCCCGCCCTCTGATGCATCAAAGGCCGTGGTATGTGCTGTTGTGTCTGTGGGGAAAGTCTATATAAAATATCACTTGATGGTAATGGGAAAATGTAGCGGGTTTCGTCTTAGACTATGTGTCAGAATTATCAAAAAGGGAGACCACTCGCATTAATTTCATGTCACATTTTAGTCTGCCTACCGTCACTCGCATTAATTTAGGGACGCGTTAATTTCAGGATCTACAGTATTCATAATTTCGACATTTGGCCGAAAGAGAGAAAGAAAGAAAGCTACTCTTACCGATACGGTCAGATCATAGGATTCAAGGTGCACATTCAAAACAAGATGTTGGTGTTGTAGCACATGCCTGGCCGGTAATACAGCAAGGGGTCTTTTATATGCATTGAACATTTCAAAGAATACATCCAAAATGTACACGGTGGAGTCCGAAACATCAAATTCCATGGTATGTGCTGTGTTGCATGTTCTCCTTTATATGAATCATTAGGCCTACTTGTCCTGATCGTTAATAAGTAAACCTCGAATACGAGTGACTCAATCTAATTAAAATTAGCTCCACTGGTTAATTACTATTACCTGTGGATGTAACAGCACCCCGTTGGAGCTCATGTCCAGTTGACCTTTCATTCGACCAATCAAAACCTTACTTGCAAAATCATGCCAGTGATTTGAAAAGAATTTGAAAACATTCGGGATTATGCCGAGAGTATACGAAATGATTCGGGTGAATTACGAAGTATGCCGGAAACTAATTTCAATATAAAATTTTACATAAAATTCGTTTCAAGACGAAAAAAAATCCCGTGATGGTATAGCCATTAAATCTGTTTATTATTAAATCCAGAGTTTATTACTGCACTTTTCCCCCTGTTTTTTAATGTTGAAATAGACCAACAAGTTCGCCTATTGCATAAACAATCTCGCCCGATATTTTTAGAATTTGTATGCCCCCGAATAACGCTATAAAAGGTGAAGTGTAATGGGTCGATATTTAAATTGTTATTTATAGATGAAATGTCACCTGGACATGGGAGTCCACGCAATGCTGTTAGATCTACTGGTAGACCAGTAGAACTGATTTTAATCAGATTGAGAGTGACTAACTCATGTTTTGTTGAAATAAAAAAGCAGACCTGCTTTGGTGTCTTAATTCTGTAAACGTTATCTCGAATGTTTTTACACCATTCAAGTTCGGTGAAAAATGTCTCGACTGGGAAGGGGTCAAAACACCAATCCAGATCCGTGTTGATTTTGGTCGCATCGTGTATAGTCAGAATTCGCTGTTTCGCCAATATTAATAAACGACCGACTGCCGATAGCTGTACGATACTGTGAGTATTGTCAAGCCAGTGCACCACAATTGGTATATCAAAAGCCGTGGTATGTGCAATCCTGTCTATGGGATGGTGCATGTAAAAGATACCTTGCTGTTAATCGAAAATAGTAGCCCATGAAGTGGCGACAGTGGGTTTCCTGTCTCAATATCTGTGTGGTCCTTAACCATATGTCCGACGCCATATAACCGTAAATAAAATGTGTTGGGTGCGTCGTTAAATAAAACAGTTCCTTCTTGTGAGTATTGCGAGACCTGCTAGTATGAAGGTTGGGCAATACCAAATAGATTCCCATAGGTCACAACGTTAACATATGCGGCTAAAATACTATATGAAACAAAATAAATCTGAATGACAATACAGTTATCCACAATCAAGACCGTATCTCTGCACAATGCAGAGTCGAATGAGCTATCTAGTGCTCCGTCTATAGGAAGACAGTCACTCACTGGACAATACATCCTTCCTCCACCGCTCAGAAGAGGACTGCCACTCCCAGACAGCACAGGACAGAGCTCATTGGAGTGAACTCATGAATCACTGTCAAAATAGTGATGATATCATGTTTTCGTGAAAGATGAGCATATCCTGCCCAACAGGTAGCACGTGTCATGAGTACTCCCATCACAACTACGAACCATAAATATGAATATAAAACACACCCCTCACACTATTAACGTAAGAAAGTGGAACCGTTCATTGTATTACTCATTTTTTGATATAACAAGATGTTAAGATTTCCCTAGTTTTGCACAAAATGGCCGTACTTAGTTTTAAAGGTGCTTGATACATATATTTCAAGCATACAGTTACCTAATACAACGACGTACATGAAATAATATTTATTGCTAAGATAAAAGATGTTTTGATAACAAACACTGTCACATTGACCATTAATGTCAGGACTGGTCTACTACAAGTTAGGGTCACTTCTAACTTTGACCCAGCCGGATGTTATTTGGTATAATGCTACCTGAAGGATGTCTCAATAATTGGCACAAGGGAGAACAACATCACTGACCAGCCACTGTCCAGCCACCATGTGGGTCAAAAATGAAAGTAAATATTGTTTTGTTTAATGACACTACTAGAGCACATTGATTAATTAACCATCGGCTATTGGATGTCAAATATTTGGTAATTTTAGCTTCTTTTCTTTAGAGAAAACCCGCTACATTTGTCCGTTAGCAGCAAGGGATCTTTTATATGCGCTTTCTCACAAACAGGACAACATAGTCTACGGTCTTTGATATACCAGTCGTGTGGCACTGGCTGGAACGGGAAGAAACTCAATAGCAGAATGGGTCCAAAGCGCAACCAAAGTGCCTCAGGCGAGCGCTCTACCAACTGAGTGGTAGGTTCAGGGGTCATCGGTGAATCCATTCAACTGATTGGGGTTTTTTCTCGTTCCAACCAGTGCACCACAACTGGTCAAAGGCCGTGGTATGTGCTTTCCTGCCTTTGGGAAAGTGCATGTAAAAGATCCCTTGCTGCATTGGGAACAATGTAGCGGGTTTCCTCTGATAAAGTCAGAAATACCAAATGTTTGACATCCAATAGCCGATGATTAATTAATCAGTGTGCTCTAGTGGTGTCGTTAAACAAAAACAAAACCATTTCACAAAACATCGTAAGTTTACGTCTGCTACTAGCAGTTACACCAGTCATATTATGTTTACACATGTTTGGCATCTATTTCACCCAGAAAAAAATATTATGGAAGACGGAGCATTTTAAGGACAAAAGAAACTGAAATATGTGTTCGTCAAACTTTTCTCAACAACGAAAGTTTAGCAAATATCTCTTATGACGTCTAAATTTGCCATGGTTGAATAAACTTAAAGGAAAGCCAGGTCCTCCTGTTTGTGCAAAGGTTGATGAGTTTATGTTGTTTGTAAATGGTAAACATTTCAGATGTGAATACTAATTAATAAAAATAGGTTAATTTATAAATGTTATGCCATTTCTTTTAGCATTAGCTAAACTTTCGTTGTTGAGTATATATTAATGTACTGTTAATAGTAACGAGTACTGTGGTTTAGTCGTAGATTTACGTTTACGTGCAAAACTAGGCTTACGATGTTTTGTGAAATCGGGCCCTGAGCCCCGTTCCACGAAGCGATCTTAGCCCTAAGATCACCGTAACTGCACAGCTAACATATGTACTTAAGGTGATCTTAGTGCTAAGATCGCTTCGTGGATCGGGCCCAGGAGTGGAGATTTATCCTAGGCCTGTCGCGAGGTCCCTAATAATAGTCTCCAACCACGCACCCCCACCACGACTACGACCCTAGAACTAACTATCAGCTGCCCAACGCCTTGGGGTAACTATCTTGTGACACACTGACTTCACTTGAGTGGTTAGTTCAGAACTGTCGAAAATAAAATGATTAAAAGACTAATCACGTGACCTGTATTGCCATAGGCAAACTACATCACTTATTGTTTTTGTTTTTTTTTGGTGGTGTTTTGTTTTTATAGGTTAAGTGGTGACATCCACCTGCATCCCACTCCAACTTAAAAAAAAGAAGAAAAATCGAACGCCTTTTAGAAAATATTCAAAATTCGAAACTGGTATTCCAGTACCACAAACGGGACTCTGATCCTGTTGAAACAATAGGGATTCGGGCGACTTCTAACCCTCGTGGTTTTGGCTGCGACTGCTCGACCGTGCGTCGTTTCGCGGGCCACGCGTTCGCGTCGCTTTGAGAAGGGTTTGATGCATACTGTGGGTGCTTACGAATCACAAGGCATGGGTTCCCGCTGGTTTTATTATTCACGCCCTTTGTTGTGCGACGCGTGCTCGTTTCAGACGACAATCGCTGCATCCATCCATACCTCTGCCATAATTCGTGATTGACCGTCAACTTCATAGAAAGATAGAGTTGTTTTCTCTTGCAGCCGCTTTTGTCGTGAATTATTGCTCCTAGACCGAACTCCAGCATGAAAAGGCGACAAAATGAAAACAAAAAACCCAAACCGGAATGGTTGTTTTATGCCAAGTATTCATTTATCGTTTGTTCGCGCATACGTTCACATAGCATTTTCGTTTATCATCCTATTGATGATAGAAAGAAAGAGAGAAAGAAAGAAAGAAAAAACCCACGAAAACAAAATTCCCGTTTCTATCGCCAAATTCATGGCTTGTAAAATCCACCATTCATTTAGTTTACAGTTTGCTTCCTGTCAAAAACGTCTTCCACAATGGGAGGAGAAAAGAGATTAATTTGAATATGAACGACTCTACTGCACCGTATACCCCCGCTGTCACTCAAAGGCGAATGACAATTGAAAGTGGCAGCACTATTTACAGTGCGCACGAATACATGGCGCGTGCATTGAATGGGGGCAGGGCAACATAAGGGACGTCTGAGAGTGAAGATTGACAGACGATAACTGTGATCGAAGGACTAACCCATTCAGACGAGATACTACCATTTCCTACCTGTCAAGTTGGGATACGTTTACAACTTCTAGCAGACGACACAAGAATTTTAGCTCTCCACCCGGTAAGGGAGCATTTTCACGTTACCGTTGACAGATATAGTGTTGTGTTTTCGTATACATGGTTCTTAATAGTGGATTCATTCAGGACGATTGTTTTTGAGAGGTTTTTTTTCTCCAGTGGCGATGTTTATGACAATTGTTACGTAAGTAAAATGTATTAATACACTATGTAGGACTAGATCATAGAGACTATTGATATATGTCAGTATACATATATATATATATATATGTATATGTGTGTGTGTGTGTGTGTGTGTGTGTGTGTGTGTGTGTGTGTGTGTGTGTGTGTGTGTGTGTGTGTGTGTGTGTGCGTGTCGCGTAATATTTACATTAGTTTAACACATTTTAATATACTGTTTTATTTGTTGTAAAACATACCTTCTATAACAACCACCTGTTTATAAACATGCTTCATGTAAATTCTTACCTGTATAGAAAGACCACCTGCTTTTTATTTTAGACATGATGTATGCATTCATGTAATATTCATGTTTGTCGTGTTTCCAGAATAATGTTACTGATATACTTAATGTATATGTTATATGATTTTTAAACATACCTCTGATTTTATATACCGAAAAAAACAACAACCCCAAAACAAACAAACAAACACACAAAAAACAAAACCTTCCAACAAAAAGAAAAAACACACATTCTTCAGCGCTCGTAACTCACTAAAAAATATGGTGGCCCAAAAAATAATAATGAATGTTGGCAAATTAAGGTAAGCGAACCATGAACCACGAGCAAGATTTTAATGTGGGAATAAATATATGCAATACAAATATTAATAGTGGCTCATAGGTTATAGCTCTAAAGAAGATCACCCAAATAATAATATTTGGGTGACTAACGCCATTATTTTTTAATATTTAAGTCGCCCAAACAGGACGTGGTCGCATTTGGCGACCTGGTCACAGGGCGTTTCGAGCGCTGTTCTTTAACGAGGGTAAAAAACACATTCATCACAAATACAGGCTGGCTTTATATGTGCCTCTTACTGCAGGCTACATACTACAACTTACATTCATTCAGTTATAGTTATTTCCGTGCTTATATTCAACTATGGTTCAAACACGCTGTCCTGGGCACACACCTCAGCTATCTGGACTGTGTTAGTGGTTAGTTCTTAGTGATTAGTGAGAGATAGAAGTCAATGTAATGGTCTTACACCGACCTACCCAATGAGTCGTTTAACTCGCTACCAGCCTTAAATCTTATGACTTAACCATTATATTACTGTGGTCGGTATGCTGCAACTACTGTGGGTATGCATTTTTTAGTCATAAACATAACAATGATACATAACCACAGATGTTAATATATTTGACTAAACATGCTAAATAAGTAAATTAAGGTGGCTTTAATTAAGTATATATGTACATTTGCATAAGTGCAATGTACCAAATGTTCATGTACGGTACTTATTTTATATACTGGTATGCCGTATTAAACAAAACTACTTAGAAGTCTTTGCTTACTTTAAAAAAAAAACTGCCTTTTTAGGACAGAGTATAAACTATTCCGGACTTTTTCTTGTTAAAAATTCAATTTCTGGAGATTTTTTAAAATGTGGATCTGAGTTTGGGTTGAGTAACTGACTTTTGTTGAAAGAAAGAGTCAAAGTATTGTATCGTATTCAGTGGCGAATACGAAACGTGATCAGAAAAACCGATTTCTTTCCTTCAGTTTAAAAAAAAAATAACCCGTTTCAAAAACTAGTATATGTATTTAATGTAAAACTTTATATCTTGGTGAAAATTGAGATCGATGTTCAGACAAAAATATTTCGTAGTCTCCGTCGGTTTTTGCAATGCTAGAATTTGCTCCCCACCCCCCCCCCCCCCCCCCCCCCAAATCCCATAAACCCTACCCTTTTTAAGACGATAATCTATCTGGTCCCAGTTCCATTTATGTAGGCTTTTTCTTTTTTTTGCAATTAGGGTTGGGGGTTTTGGGGGTTTTTTGGTTGCATTCTATGCATACAGGAATAATGTATAGAGGGACTGGTTACAGATAAATTCAAAACTTTGAGAAACAAAAATGTCTTTAAAAGTAAAAATAAAATAAAAGAATAAATAAATATATATATATATATATTTATGAATTAATGAAAACAAATAAGCATGTAATAAATAAATATTTAGTTAGTAATAATAATAACATATTAGAGTTAAATTAGCATATCAGAGTTAAATGATTTGTCACCAATACTATTAATACTATTAATAAGGAAGATATTTTTTCCTCTTTTTTTCTAAAATGTACTATTTTTTATATTTTTTTATATAAGAATTTAAAAATGTAAATCGCAAACACAACCAAGAACCAATAATTTCAGAACAGTTTTCTTCGCTTTGTTATGTTCATACATGAAATATATTGCACAACCATTAAACCATTATACAACATTTGTGCGTACGACATATTTTATTTCTACTTTTACAAAGTACTAAAGTTCTACTAATCACTAGATGAAAAGCATGGACGTACATAGGCTCGTTTCACAAATAAACGGGGCTCTAAAACATTTTTTAAATTATTAAAGTGTATTTGTTTTGTTTAACGACACGACTAGAGCACATTGATTGATCAATCATCGGCTACTGGATGTCAAACATTTGGTCATTTTGACATATAGTCTAAGAAAGGAAACCCGCTACATGTTTTCATTAGTAGCAAGGGATATTAAAGGGCAAACCCTTCACTGTTGCACATAAACATGAAATAGAAATATATAATGAATTGAATGAATATGAAAATGTGGTAAATAATAACGGCACCACGAATGAAAAACAAATCAGCTATTGAGTGTCAAACAAAAGGTAACTGAAAATCAACATTATTTTTTTAAAATCTAAAATCATCAGCAAACCTCGGTGTAAATTATAGACGACTCGCGTTAACATAACATGCACAAAATGAAAAGACAAAAACAAACGTTATAGTTGACGCATGGAAACACTGTATGGAGTTGTAATAACATATAGCAGTCAATACCGAACTATACAAAATAAAATAAAATATATATATAGTGGATTCTGTCGAAACCGGTGTTAACAGCCCAAAATATACCCGGGGTTAAAATGGGCTAGCCTGTTTTATACCCCTAACCCTAACCCTAACCCTAACCCTAAACATAACCCTCATTTTTTATTACTAACCTGTATACAAAATAAATAAATAAATAATCATAAACGCTTTAAAAGAAAAGCAACTATTGCTTTCATAAAAGAGGGGTATATTCTGGGCTAGCCTGTTTTATACCCCGGGGTATATTCTGGGTTAGTCCAGTTTATAACCCGGGTATAGTTTGGCGGGGGGGGGGGGGGGGGGGGGGGGGGGGGGGGGGATATATTTTGGGCTATTACACCGGCATCTGTCTAAGCCAGATTTCTGTATAAACCGGTGCACACGCACACACACACACACACACACACGCACGCACGCACGCACACGCACATACACGCACATGCACACACATACACGCACACACGCACGCACACACACACACACACACACACACACACACACATAACGGGACCAGGTAACATATCCAGTAATTAGAGGTATCCGGTTTAGAGAGGTTAAGTTGTGTGCTTTTTTTTTTCTTTTTAAAGGACCGTGAAAAATGTCCGGTTTTGAAGGAATTCCGGTTTATAGAGTGTCCGATTTTGAGAGGTTTCACATGTAATGCATATATTGCCCCAACTACCCCTAATTCGGCTAACAGCAGCTCTGTCGATAAAAGTAAATTTTGGGATTTAATGACATTATAGTTGAATCATTCGCTAAAACGGTTATTGGCACATTAATATAGAATTCATACCAGAATAACTATACTAACGAATTTACTATATTATTTATTATCGGAAATTATATTTTTAAAGTTTCCGAGTGCATATATAAAAAAAAAATTTTTTAAATTATGGTAAGCATTTAATAATGCTAAATAAAATTCATAAGGTTTTTTATTTGGTCTATATTTTTCTATAGTATATACATCATACACACTTACACACGCACATGACATTGTTATTACGAGTCAGTTTAATTAAAATAATTACTTTGTGCCCCCCCCCCACCCCCACCCCCCAAAAAGAAGTTTTATGGACCACCCTCACTACACCCCCTCCCTCACAATCCCCCCACCCCCCCACCCCAACCCCCCACCCCCACTATACACACAAATGAACAAACAAATAATGAATGAATGAATGAATGTTTAACGACACCCCAGCACGAAAAATATATCGGCTATTGGGTGTCAAACTATGGTAATGCAAACAAATAAGGTGATGATCAACATCAATATAAAAATTCAAGATTTAAATAAAAACAGTGTAAAGAACTGTGCAAAAATACAAATATCACAGATAGATACCGACTTTTACTCAAAATTTCAATTTGTGCTGTATTGGCCATTCTCAAAGAGAATGTTACACCCCTGCACCACGGTGAGGTTACAGCACGCGCAGGGGAACAAACAATAAAGACAAAACAGTATATTGTTGCTAAAATCATTGGTTTAGTTTCAGAAAACAAATATAACTGCATTCATTGTTGTTTTTTCTTGTGTTTAAAATAAAACCCATCGCTTTAAATATATCCATTATATAACTGAAATGAATTAATAATGTCTTGCTTGATTTAATATTAATATAGAAACTGGAAAACAAAAACAATAACATCATTTCTGTATAAGATTTCCGTCTAACTTGAAACCTCGAGATATATTGATAACTGAATGATTCCACCCATTCCATTTACGACCCGATGATCTTACAAAAAGTATAGGCCTACGTTTGTTTTGTTTAACGACACGACTAAGACACGTTAATCATCGGCTATTCGATCTCAAACGTTTGATAAGACGTAGCCCAGTAGTAAAGCGTTCGCTTGATGCGCGGTCGGTCTAGGATCGATTCCTGTCGGTGGACCCATTGGGCTATTTCTCGCCAAGTCATGTGTTTGTTGGGATGTCAGACGGTAAATATGGCACAGAGAATATTACACTGCTGTTGTAACCGGCGTCGGTGGTGTCATGGTTAGGTAGTCGGACATAAGGCTGGCAGGTACAGGGCTCGTAGTCCGGTACCGGCTCCCACCCCAGAGCGAGTTTTAGCGACTATTATATGTAGGTAAAAACGAACAACTAACCCACTGTCCTGGATAGACAGCCCAGATAGCTGGGGTGTATGCCCAGGACAGCGTGTTTGAAATTTAATTGGATATAAGCAAGAAAATCAGTTGAAAATAAAATGAAACATGCAGTTTTATTCTCAGTGTGGTTCAACAACGCTAGAGAGGGGAAGGGGATTATAGACTGTGTTATGTTTGCCTAAAAGTACGTGTTTTAATACATTTATGAGCGCTAAATTGACTTGTTTTGCATTATCTAATTGTTGAACAATCACATAAATTAAGTAAATAAGTAATTAGTAAATGTTGGAAAAATATATAGTTTTCCTAAAATACATTTATTCAGAAGTAGAAACTGAGGGCATATTCATAAACATAAATTTTTTGAGTAACCTTCATAATTTGAATTGTCTTTAATTCATTTTATTGTGTTGAAATATCACCTTAATTAGTACATCTCCAAAATTAAAGTTAATATCTTAACACCCCCCCCCCACCCACCCCCACCCCCAACCAAATAATTCCATTTACTAGTAGAATGGGGTTTTTTAATTTTTAGTGGGAAATCTTGAGTGTGTCACACGCATTAACTAGTGACGTCACTGTTTTATGCATACACATTAAACACAATAAGCTGTTTTCCATAATTCTTTGCAGACAAGTGGCAAACAAAGATGGTGAGCATGCTATATTTAGCCACAAAGTATTTGGGAAACCCCTCTTATCGTCCAGTACAAGACTTTTTTTTTTTAATATTATTTTTGAGTTAATCATGAAAATATGCGTTTGAACCATTCCCCATAAATACATTCAAGTGTCTTTATAAAATCACGGCGAGATTTACCTCAATCGGCTGAGCTCTCTCGCCTGGGGTGCTTGCGTCGAAGGATCGCACCACCTCGGTGCATCCATTCAACTGACTGGGTGTTTTCTCGTTCCAGTCTATCTGTGGGAAAGTGCATATAAAAGATCCCTTGCTGCTAATGGAAAAATGTAGTGGGTTTTCTTTGATCACTACGACCAAATGTTTGACATCCAATAATGAATTATTGTGCTTTAGTGGTCACTGGTGTAGTTAGAGAAAACATGCTTTAACTTTATAAACTCATAAATTGTATATTAGTATTTGACATTTCCAATACCATGGATACAGGAAGGTGTTGCTGGCTTGTTGCTACATACTATAATAGTTGTCATGGTATCAGTTACGTACAAGACCAAACTGTAAAAGGTTATATAGAGGATAATAAACGAGTTACCAGTTATTATAAAATGTATGTCCCGAGTGAAATATTTTTTACTTGTCACGAGCTTTAGCGAGGTACAAGTGAAAAAAAGTATTTCACGAGGGACATAAATTTTATAATAACTGGTACCCTAGTTTGTTATTCTATTTATTACCCCAGCTATTTGTTTTTTGTTTGTTTTCTTAAAGCCTTTATTTTCGATATAGCTACATCGGCTACACGTCCATGTATATAGAAACATTTAGTGTAGGGGCATATATAGTTCCGTGGGACTTGAATGTTAATTTTTGGAACCATCCATGATTGTAATTGTTATAGTATGTAGATTACAAAAAAATATGACTTAATTTTTTTCTAATGAAGGTCAAGGTCATTTAGACGTTGTTCAAGGTCAGTATCCAAAATCGACTTATATCATCAATGTGAAAGGTGTTTTTTTCTGTACAACCTGGACATGTAGTATATTAATGAATAGCTTGCTGTGTAGATAAGTCAATATTATGTATGAATATAGTATACAGGGTTACAGAACATGTTAATAGCCATTTTTAATTAAATATAATTTTAAACAGTCTCTCTTTTTTTCTAAAAAAAACTAAGCGGATTTAGTTTATATTATAAAATTTATATGTGCCTAAATTATCTCTGTTTTGTAGGTAAAATAAAGGAATATATATGACATTTTTATTATGGCTAGCATACTATATTACTTTGCCATCAAATATTATGTGTGCATTTCAACTAAAAGGTTTTTCTCTATATTAACATCATCATCTGACTCATCACCATCAAGGATGAATGTGTGTCTTTGATGATAAAAACATGTCATTTTGTATTTTAGGACATATCTTCGGAAATATGTTTGAAATAGGAACATTGGAGATTTATTTGGTAATTGTTGTGGTAGCCATTTTTCTAAATGGCCGCTTTTGCTGCCATGAAAGCCAGTGCAGGTGTCAGAATTGAACATATTCATTGTTATTTACACACTTAATAACACATATTTACATATATAAGTCAATTACACATCTTGTAGTTTACTGCTAAATGATAATTTCATCGGGTGTTTTTGGGGTGTGTTTTTTAAATAGCTAACATTAAAGATTTACATAATGTATACTAGACTACTATTTCAAGGGCAGCATCAGAATTAATGCCAAACACTGGGGTTTTTTGTGGAGAAGGGTTATGTCCTACTTGTCTCTTTGGGAAAAGGCGGCGACACGTAGCCCAGTGGTAAAGCGCTCGCTTGATGCGCGGTCGGTTTAAGATCGATCCCTGTCAGTGGGACCATTGGGCTATTTCTTGCTACAGCCAGTGCTCCACGACTGGTACATCAAAGGCCGTGGTATGTGTTATCCTGTCTATGGGATGGTGCATATAAAAGATCCCTTGCTGCTAATCGAAAAGTGTAGCCCATGAAGTGGCGACAGTGGGTTTCCTCCCTCAATATCCGAGTGGTCCTTAACCATATGTCTGACGCCATATAACCGTAAATAAAATGTGTTGAGTGCGTCGTTAAATAAAACATTTCCTTCCTTCCTTTGGGGAAAGTGAATTACATATTTAATTATGTTGCAAACATTCGCAGGATTCATATTGCACTAGTTAGTACTTATGCCCAGTGCATATATTGCATGCATGAACCTTGTAGGCCATATGAGTCACATGCATGAGTCATAATTTTGAATGGTGTGGAGGGGACGGAGGGGAGATTATTTCGTGAACTGTATTCCATGTTAACCATCAGCCAGATAGTATAACCCCTGAGAGGAATGTTGCTATTGACCAGGAACATGAGCAGAATAATACTTCTATGAAAGGTGGTAGTAGAGCTGGAGTCTTCTATGAAGATCAGTCAAAAGTTAGAAAATCTCAGACACCATGAATAGACCAAATACACACAGAAGACATTTCTAATAGATATCAGGTTGGGACATATGGAACATATATTTAGAGAAAGCAGCAAATAGATGAGGTAGTAGTGATATGATAAACAGACTTAATAAGATAGGCAATCACCAGTATGATAATGTATGGAGGAATGGCTTGCTTCTCAATCATTTAAAAATTAATAATATTTTCTTCAAATGACGTTGCGTATAATAAATCCAGAGAACAGCGGCATCTTTCCCGAAAGAAGACTGTTCCAGGCTTTTTAACATTTCTTGTCAAGTACAGACACATTTTGCTTTAAGTAGCCTAGGTGATGCTGTCAGTGAAGGTCATTCTAAGATCCAAATACACACAATGGACAGTTTTCTTGGTTCTGGTGAAACTGAATATGTTTATAACCATGGTTTGCTTTTGACGTTGGAAACACTTTGCGATAACTGTGATGTCTTGAAGTCTATGACCTGACAGGTGTTTTTCACTGCCCATGTTCCTTCGGCTGCAGTGACGAAATGTTTTTGTTCATCAGTAGAAGCAAGAAAACATACTGGGTCACTGGGGGAGGCAATAATTAATACAGATTGCTGCGTTCTAACCAGACCAGCATCCTCAGATCACGGAAAGTGCTTTTAACCGTAATAGAGCATGCGAGAAAATGCAGTGTTCCATAATTGCCATTACCAACTAAATCGACACATGCCATGCGTTGGAGTTACATAAAGCTAGAAAGTTAAAGTTTGTTTTGTTCAACGACACCATTAGAGCACATTGATTTATTAATCATCGGCTGTTGGATGTCAAACATTTGGTCATACAATCTAAGAAGAAACCGCTATACTTTTCCTTTGATGTACCAGGCGTGATGCACTAGATGAGACAGGAAAACAACAGTCAGAGCTTGAGTTCCCCTTAGGGATTCCGTCCTTCAACTCAAACACATCAGGTGAATGCTCTGCCGACTGAGCTAGATCCTGCCCTCACGGAGGGCTAGAAGTCAGTGCGGACAATTCTGCCGTAGGCCATTAATGCATGTCGAAAATTCCATTTATGTTGCTGCAATAAATGGTGTTTAAATGTTTCAAGGCTTTTCTATTATGCAGAGACATGTCAGTATGTTACACAGGCAGATCCTGGGTGTACAAGGGTTGAAACCACTTTTAAAGGGACATTCCTGAGTTTGCTGCATTGTAAGATGTTTCCGACTAATAAAATATTTCTACGATTAAACTTACATATTAAATATGTTTTCTTGTTTAGAATATCAGTGTCTGTATATTCAATGTGTTTCTGGTCGTCTTAATATTTGTAAGAAGCCCAAACTGGATTTTGTCTTCAAATAATTTCGTACGTACGATTTTTAGTTTTTTTAGGAAATAACATTAAATTTAACCTAATACAAGTATTAGAACGATCAGAAACACGTTTAATATACAGCCACTAATATTTTATGCAGAAAAATATATTTGACATGTAATTACAATTGTTAAAAAGTCTCTGTTAGTCGATAACATCTTAAAAATTGCAGCAAACTCAGGAATGTCCCTTTATGACATAGTAGTATTTGCTGTATTGTGACAGGTTGTCCGGTGGAAAACTATTTGTTATTAAACTCTTTTAAAAAATATGTTTTAACATCTATTGTCTTACAGCAATGGGCCCTCTATAAAGTATAAGGCGCTAAGTGAAATTAGATGTCACCGTATACTGTCTTTAAAATATTGGCATGTAGCATGTTAACAGAAAGGAAACCATGTAAACTACACTAAAACATGAATACATATTTGTTTCGTTGTTGTAAGGGGCGGATATAGACATTTGAAAGGGAGTGTTTGTGTGAAATAGTCTAAGCACAGGTAGTAGATGTTATGTCATATTTTGTCAAATTCACCACAAAGTTTGCACAGTTTCTATTAAAAAAGGGTATTTAGTGTCTGTCAAAAAGGGTATATTCAGTGTAACTCAAAAGTAGGCGGTGAAACACCTTTCTGCTAGTGTGTACATTGTAAGTTTGCTGAGAGATGTGCGTCATATCTTGTCACTGTAAAATGGGTAGTAAGTCTTTCATGCTACTAACTGGAGACCATCCATGAAGTATTTATTTTTACAAATCCGGGATTGTTTTATCACCACTCCCCCATGTACACTTTTTGTAAAATTTTGTATCCCCCCTCTCCCCCCTCCCCACCCCACCCCCAGCATGTTCAGGTGTAACTCCCCCCCCCCCCCCCCCCCCCAGCATATTCAGGTGTAACTTGATCTTTCACGCTGAAAAGTACATCAAATACAGTTAGGAGCATGGACTGCATTCATCTTACACCAATAAAAACATTTATTTGGGCGTATGTACCCCCTCTAGTAATGCCCGAATACCCCCCTCCCCTACGGACATGTGTGTGACGTCAAACAATTTTGCAAGTTGAAAACAAGAGACAACTATTGCGACATAGCTATGACGTACGTATCGCTGATGACGTAAGTTAGTTGTTGACATGACCGCCACCATAGAAAATCCGATAAAAATTAGTTACGGTTGTTTGTGTGTTGCCTAACAGTTGTGACGTCAACGCCTATAGCGGGAGAACTGATTATGACGTCAAAACATATCTAAGGGAAGAAATGTTGTAGTTTTTTCTTTCCCTTGGGAAAAATCATTAATTTTTTCTTTCCCCACTTCTCTCTGCCAATATGGGTAATAATTAAACTTCACTGCCAGCAATACGGTATGAAAAACTCATAGTGATGCATCAATACAATCTTTCTAGGAGATGGGCGATATGTTGCTGTCCAATAGTTTTTATCGCAAAAATGGCAGGCGATTACTGACATTGTCAACTCCTACAAGCTCATGGATTTGACTAAAAGAGTAGACTTGGCAACGGTGTGGTGTAATAATGTAAAAATGAAATATTGTAACAATCCTGAACGTTCATGTGTGTCGTGGTGTTCAGTTGTGGTGTTCAGGCGCGGATCCGGAAAATTTGGAAAAGTGGGGCGCCAAATTGAAAATTGGAGGCTCGTTGTTTTACATTTAAAAAATAATAATAATAATAACAAAAGGGTCGCCTCTTGGCACCTACCCTGGATTCGCGCCTGGTGTTGGGAAAGGTCCACCACATACAATTCAAGCATGACTCTTGTCAGCGAGCAGTTGACTCGCCCAGTCCTCCTGTTTAAACCTAATCGTGATTTTCCCGTCAATTCAGTATGATTTTAACACAGTTCATCTCCAATGTCTGAGCGTGTTCGTTCAACTCTTTTTAGTTTTACCTATAAAATAAATAAATAAAATTCTCTTGCGCATGAGGTCGGTGATCAAAGTATGAAGTTACCTTTAACACGGGTTACGGCGCATCTACGCATGTTTTGTTTATCTGATGTCCTTGTGTCCCGTTTAACGTTAAAGTAAGCTTGTCCTTGGCCCATGCATTATCTATGGAAGATGTGTGACCAGGGAATATATCATCTGGGTATTCTGGTTCCTATAGTAACCGTTGCGGGAATAAATGCTATTTCGGTTTCTCCTTTTCCTCGAGCGTTGATCATTTTGCTTTCGAAATTCTCTTCAGGTGAGTATCGTAGTTTATCAGCAGCATGTAAAAATGTTTTTTTTAAAATTACATACATTAATTATACAGTAATAATATGTAACATTTACAGGATGATGTATAGATAATGAATTAACAACATATGTTAAATATAAAATACAAAGGCATAATTTTATAAACTTTATTTTAAAAACAAAATTTAAATCTGTTTTCCGTCAAATATGATTTATATCACAATGAGTCATATGATTGGCAAACTGGCAAAGTATGATTGAAGACTTCATTCGCTGAGTTATACTATAAACTCTTGTATTTTCGTGGGCTTACAGTTTTGTGTTTTTGCTAACATACACATTTCGTTGGGTATTTAAATTCGCGGATCCAAAAAGTGGTATCATAACTTGATATGGGATCAATATGGAGCATATAAAAGATCCCTTGCAACTAATGGAAAAATGTAGCGGGTTTCCTCTCTAAGACTATGTCAGAATGACCCAATGTTTGACATCCAGTCTTTACGTTCGATGGTTTAACCACTATTCCACCGAGGACAGTTGTTCCCAATTCAAAGAAATTAGTTTAAGATAATATAAGGAAAGGACGGAAATGTTTTATTTAACGAGGCACTCAACACATTTTATTTACGGTTATATGGCGTCGGAATTAAGATAATATAAATAAAAATGGACACTCTTACCTGTTTACTTTTAACATAAATAGATCGTTTTAAACCCTGTAGTGCATATATATATATATATATATATATATATATATATATATATATATATATATATATATATATATATATACTCTTCTAAAAAAGTAGGGAACCTGAAACACTAATGTTAGACCGAACATAAGTTTTGACCACAAACATACTAGTAAAGAACGTTCAGGTCTGTTTATCTACACATCGAAACACATTCCATAGTTTGCACATGCATCGCGCAGTTGCTCCGTACACGTGCGTGGGGTGTCATTGTTGATTTTGACAATTTCCAGGAATTTCCATTAATCACTGTGGAACATTATTTCTGTCAATCGTTTTCATTGTGTTGATCATAAAGTTGTTATTGTTTTGTTTTTAGTCATTTTTATTGTTTGAATTTGCGATTTACTGATAAAAAAAACCCCGTAAACTTTCAAATTTCACTTTGACCCCAATCGTCCTTCAAGATCTTTGGTGGTTAAAAAGCAACTGTAATACTGAACTACCGGTTGTAATGTTTACCCAATTAATTCACCATTATCATATAACCATTCCCCACAGCTAATATACCTTACAATTTTGGCAATTGTAAATTGTTATTCGAGTTCCCCTACTTTTTTGAAGATTATATATGTATGTATGTATGTATGTATGTATGTATGTATGTATGTGTATGTATGTATGTATGTATGTACACACACACACACACACACACACACACACACACACACACACACATACATTAAATATAATAATAATATATGGTTAAATATTCCAAAGAAATATCAAGCCGTATGGAAAACATTATTAATCCCATGATATGTTGCTGAACCACATTTCATAGCTCTAAGAACAAGAAGAAATGTTTTTGAATGAATGAATGAATGAATGAATGAATGTTTAACGACACCCCAGCACGAAAAAATACATCGGCTATTGGGTGTCAAACTATGGTAATGCAAATAAATAAAGTGATGATCAACATCAATATAAAAATTCAAGACTTAAACAAAAACAGTGTAAAGAACTGTGCAAAAACACAAATATCACAGAATTTTACGGATACTGAATTTTACTCAAAACTTCAATTTTGTGCTGTATTGGCCATTCTCAAAGAGAATGTTACACCCCTGCACCACGGTGAGGTTACAGCACGCGCAGGGGAAATGTTTTTGACGACCGTCTAAACACATGTTATTTTAGATGGTATTGGACATAATATGATTACGGGGCGAAACGTAGCCTAGTGGTAAAGCGTTCGCTTGATGCGCAGTCGGTCCAGGATCGATCCCCGTCGTTGGACCCATTGGGCTATTTCTCGTTCCAGTCCGTGCTCCACAAATGGTGCAACAAAGCCCGTGGTATGTACAGACTGTAGCATATTTTAAATAAATAAGTATTGTTTTCTTATCGTAGCATTTCTCGCTCCAGCCAATGTACCACGACTGGTATATCAAAGGCCATGGTATGTGCTATCCTGTCTGTGGGATTATGCATATAAAAGAACCCTTGCTGCTAATCGAAAAGAGTAGCTCATGAAGTGGCAACACCGGGTTTCCTCTCTCAATATCTGTGTGGTCCTTAACCATATGTCTGATGCCGTATAACCGAAAATAAAATGTGTTGAGTGCGTCGTTAAATAAAACATTTCCTTCCTTCCTTTAATATGATTAAGGACCACAAATAATGAGAGAGGAAACCAGCTGCCCCCAATCCATGAGTTACTCCAACCTGCACAGCAGCAAGGAATCTTTTATATGCACTTTTCAGTAGACTAAACAGAACATACCAAGGCGTCTAGTATAGCAGTCGATGGAACGAAAAAAACCCAATGGAAGCCAGGAGGTTCGATCCTGTGACCTAAGCACACCAGGCGAGCGCTCTACCAACTGAGCTAAATCCCGCCCCATAAAGGACAGAGAGACATAAACCAGACAGACAGGCGGTTATATATATATATATATATATATATATATATATATATATATATATATATATATATATATATATATATATATATATATATATAACGCAACCAGGACCAGTGTGACCAATTTTAAATAAAGTTTGTTTTGTTTAACGATACCACTAAAGCACATTGATTTATTAATCATCAGCTATTGTATGTCTCAAACATTTTTAACATTTGGTAATTTTGACATATAGTCTTAGAGGGGAAAACCCGCTTCATTTTTAACATTTGGTAATTTTGACATATAGTCTTAGAGGGGAAAACCCGCTTCATTTTTAACATTGTCATGTCATGTCATAGGGTTTTACGTGCACATTCAGAACAAGCTGTTGTAGCGCACGCCTGTCGTGGGCTCCTCCGTCCATGACAGGAAAGGTGGAGGGGGGGGGGGGGACGAGGGACCGTTAGTAGCAAGGGATCTTTTATATGCACCATCCCACAGACAGGATAGCACATACCACGGCCTTTGATATACCAGTCGTGGCGCACTGACTGGAACGAGAAATAACCCAATGTGCCCACAGACGAGGATCGATCCCAAACCGACCGCGCAATCAAGGTAGCACTTTACCAATGGGATACGTCCCGTCCCAATTATATCAATCATCCTTGTAATGACACGTTTTATCAATAGATTCCCATACACTGCGCATGTCATTTGCAATAAAATAGTATTTAAACAACACAAAAATCAAACCAACATAATTACAAAAACATTTGGAAGCAATATTTCATCCTGTGTATCGAGTTAATAAATATACAAAAATAATGATTATACACCTCGTAATGTATTTATCTTAACATATGTGTGGTATCGAACCAATTTGTCAAATGGTTTGATGGCGACAAAATGGTTCGGCAGGTGTGGGCCCGGCGACGAAGTGGGTCATAACAACAGTACCAGTCGTAGGAGACTGGTTGGGACAGCGGGGGTGGGGGGAGGTCAAATCACACCACCCATACACACCACTCATACACACCACCATACACACCACCCATTCACCTCACCCATACACCTTACTCATGCACCTCACCCAGACAGACATGTCGACTACTCTTTGAACAGTCAGTCAGTTTTTTTGTTTTACACTTTCAGCTGGATTTGACCCAAAACAAGCAAAGGAGTGGTGAATACATACAGTCAGAGATTGTGACGTCACAATCCTCGCATGAAGCTGGTGGAGTGGATGGACGCGGGTTCTAATCTCTCTCGAATCCTTTCTGAAACCGGTTCCAGTACCTTCCCAAGTAAGTAACCACTTCAATCAGTATAGTTTTACACAAGGTTTTTTGGGGGTTTATCATTTCAGAAATAAACATGCTGTTTAGGGCTATGAACTATTTTAACATGTCCCTATATCGCTAAGGTTTTAGGCATGTCCATCCCGGGTCCAGGGACTTGACCCGGGATGGAAGGTGTGTTTTTTTTTTTTTTTTGTTTTTTTTTTGTCAGAATTATATATATATATATATATATATATATATATATATATATATATATATATATATATATATATATATATATGTATATATATACATATGTATATATATACACCTATGTATATATATATATGTATATATATATATATATATATATGTATATGTATATATATGTGTATATATATATATATATATATATGTATATGTATATGTATATGTATATATATATATATATATATATATATCATATATATATATATATATATATATACTTATATATATATATATCTATATATATATATATATATATATATATATATGTATATATTGAAGGAATTGATATGACCGTAATAGCGGAGAAGGGGAAGCAGGAGTGCAGTTGCCCTCCAACCCCAACCCCCCAAATAAGAAAAAAGTGTAATTTGTATTTTACAGGTGCCCTTTTTGGCCAGCCAGAGAGACTATAACATTACTGCCCCCTTTAGTTATTTTAGGCAAGGTACAAAAACTGCTTCGTCCCATTATAGAGTTTTACTGTTACAAATATCATCAGTTGCGAATCAATGCTTCCGTTCTCTTCCCACCCCACCCCCGTTTATTACGTCAATGATATCATTAAACCAACTACAACATACACTTTTTTTTTTTTATTAATTGCACTCCGTCCAATGATTTCCAGCCAGTGCACCACGAATTGAATATCAAAGGCCGTGGTGTGTGCTATCCTGCCTGTGGAATGGTGCATATAAAAGATCCCTTGCTACTAATGGGGAAAAATGTAGCGGGTTTCTTCTCTAAAACTATATGTCAGAATTACCAAATGTTTGGCATCCAATAGCCGATGATTAATAAAGCAATGTGCTCTAGTAGCGTCGTTAAACAAAACAAACTTTCTAACCACTGTTTGTTTTTGCCTTAATTTCTTCTTCATTTTCAAAATTCCTTTTTATCAATATGATATTGCCATACTTGAACTTAACGGGACAGACCCTAGTTTCAACACGCGGAATGGACACTAAATCTATAAACCTGTAACACATTTGGATAAAGTTACAATTGAGTAAAACATGAGTCTGTGATTTTGAAATGAAATGGTGAAATACCCTCTAAAAATAGACAAAAACTCGACTCCATAACTATTACTTGCCAGACGCACGTGCGTTTTTGAAAATATGAGAAATGCATTTTGTGATATTAAAAACACCAGGATGACCAAAAATACAACGAATGTACGGAAATTCATAATCTAAACCATAAATTCTAAGTTTGATTTCAGTTATCAAAAACGGCTCTAATAGTAAAAAAAAATATGCCTTAGTGTTTAAAAACGAGGGTATATCCCTTTAAACTATCTATTTTGTAGTGATTTCGGGCATAGCTTTTTTTTTGTTACGTACAGGAGTGTTAACTTTCACAGTTTGTACAACCCGAGAAAGACGGACACACCTTTAAATGTCTTTATACGTAAATCTTATCATATACACTCAGTTGTTATGATATACACTAGTAAATGTTTATATACATAAGTAATGTATGTTACATACGGGTAAAATATAGAAGGAAATGTATTGGGCTGGATTTACGGTGACCGTTAGGACAGGTGACTGTTATATATAGGTGGTTGTTTTGATTGGAAACATATTTTATTGCATAAACAACAAAAGGATTGGGCACAAGTTTGCCAACTTACTAGGTCCTCTCCTATATAATAGCGACAATTACTTAATTATAGTATAATAGCAATGTATACATATAAAATGTGTACACAAATGTATTTTAATAACAATCAAATTAAGGAAAAGAGGTACGTGTATTATGTAGAACAGAATTTTGAAAGAAATAAAGAAATACATGTGCCTTCAAACCATTAAACTGGGTATTATCTACAACAGGATTTTGAAAGAAACTAGAAAAGAAATAAAGAAATACATATGCCTTCAAACCATTAAACTGGGTATTATCTACAACAGGATTTTGAAAGAAACTAGAAAAGAAATAAAGAAATACATATGCCTTCAAACCATTAAACTGGGTATTATCTACAACAGGATTTTGAAAGAAATAAAGAAATACATATGCCTTCAAACCATTAAACTGGGTATTATCTACAACAGAATTTTGAAAGAAATAAAGAAATACATATGCCTTCAAACCATTAAACTGGGTATTATCTACAACAGAATTTTGAAAGAAACTAGAAAAGAAACATGTGCCTTCAAACCATTAGACTATTTTAATCAAAACGATGTGTTTGTTTAATAAAATTTTAAACACAAATACATATTTACTTTTATTATAAAGATCACTTACGGTATTTCAACCATATAAAAGCAGTTGTAAATGTATTGGTTGTACATGTTGTAACGTGTTACAGAGAACCTTCCTCTGTTTCTCACATTGTTTACATTGAAAAAAAATAGTGAATATTGTTTTCTTATAATATCCACAGTTACACGAAGGATCTGTTGTAAGGTGGTTGTTACGCAAATTCAAAACGAAACTCATACTGCCACAAATTTAAGGACCTTATTTCTCTAAAAATGAATAATAAATCAAAATTATATTAATTTTTACAGACCAAACCTAGCTATTGCATCAATTTAACTACACCATGATGGAGTGAAATCCATGTCAACCTTCTCAGCAATGTTAGTTTTTGAATTATGGACCATTGCCATAATTCAATTATTTTTACAAAATATCATTAATAAGTGGAGTATGGTGGTTACGTAGGTGGTTGAATAAAGTACATTTAGGGACAAATAAAATATATATATATTTAAGCAATTCTTTGTTAGGCCATGTATTAGGTCAGTGGTCTGTGACAATATGCCTTTAAGATATACGTACACGTATTATATTTATAACAGTAATATAAAACAGAAATATTGAAAAATATATTTATTAAAAAAATTATGACCACTTCAAAAAAGTGGGATATATTGAATATATGAATAGGCCTACTTGTCTTTTTTTCTAAAAGTATAAGATATTAAATTATAGCAAATATATAGTTGGATGTCAAGTATGCGGTTAATAAACTCACGAGCTGGAAAATTAACGCTTTTTTCTTTCTTTGTTGTTGGTTTCTTTCCCTTTCATCATTATTAGGTTCCCAAGCCTTTGGCGGAAACCTATTGTTTTTGCTAGGATTATTATAATTAAAAAAAAAAAAATTAGCTGAAATTTGGTACGTAGTTGGGTACTTCGGGGGATTGATTGTATTAAACAATTATATTTATAGGTTATATGTATTGGCTTAAATCGTGAATTTTGTAATATTTTGTATGAAAAATATGTTTATGCCGTATGTTTTGTCATTTTGAAAGAAACGTTCTGAGCCCATATATCTGAAATTTGGTATGTAGTAAGGCTTACCAAAAAATTATGTGTATAGGTTATGTGTATAGGTTATGTGTATTGGCCTCTGTCGCGAATTTCCTAGTGTATGTCGTTAAATAAAACATTTCCTTGTTGTCCACAGATTGTATGTAGGTATGTGTCTGTGAGTGTATGTGTGGGGGTGTTATTGTAATATTAAATAACGTAAAAATATGAGTTATATACAGCTATTGTAGCTTGGGAATCCGTCATTACTGCTTGCGGGTATATTTATTATATTTATTTCCTCTTATTTTTCTATATTTTTTCTTCTTTTTTTTTTCCTTTTCTGGTTAATTATTTATTTATTGCCCATGAATATGTACCATTATTTTAATGACATTTTATTCATTGTTTAAGGGGTTTTTTTCAGTGATTTTATGTAAATTGGGTTTTTTTATGTGGGGTTTTTTTTAATATGCCAAAACCACGTGGGTATATAACATTGTTATGGGAAAACAAAAAATATTTTTTTTAAATATTAATGTCCTCCATAGATTATCCAGTAAATATTTTGTTCTACTAGTAAAAGTAAATTGTTTCATTATAATTTTATGGGCATTTAATTAATGCATAATGTTTACATTTCAAAGCAAAAGTAAATAAATAATTTTGATGGCCAGCAGCTATTATGCAACTTTAACTTAGCACCTTTAATTGGATTGAAGTGGGTCCAGCGTTTATGCCCCTCTCTCATTCACGACCACGTGACACAATTACAAATATACTTATTAAATAAGTTAGTTTGTTTTCTTTAACGACAGCACATTGTTTTATTAATCATCGGCTATTGGATGTCAAACATATGGTAATTTTGAATCATAAAGAGAAAACCCGCTACATTTTTTTTTTCTATTAGTAGCAAGGGATATGTTATACGCACCACCCCACAGACAGGATAGCACATACCACGACCTTTTGATATACCAGTCGTGGTGGACTGGCTGGAACGAGAAATAGCCCAATGGGCTTATAAAATAACCGCTGATGTCGTTTGGTCAGTTCTGTCCTGAACAGGAGATCTGGGGCAAATCAGAACTCGTGCCCAGGATGGACGTGCCTGAACCTTCAGTGGATATGGGCGCGTTAATAGAGTTTTCCTCTTTCCTCCTTTTAGGTTGTTGATCATCACTTCATGTTTTGAATTACCATAGTTTGACACCCAATAGCCGATGTATTTTTCGTGCTGGGGTGTCGTTAAACATTCATTCATTCATTCAACATTCATTCATTCATTCATTCATTCCTCCTTTTAGGCAGACATCCTTTCCTTGCTTCCCACATCCCACTTGCTCTGACCCTTGAACTATCCACACACTTGTACTTAAGACCGACCTTATGAAATCGGCGACGGGGAGCAAATGGCAGACATTTTACAATGTTTGCCAAATCAACTATCACGATAGTTACGGCACTGTAAACTACGTACATACTTGACCGCTGTCAGGCTAACATCTGTTATGTGAAACTCCAGTCATCTGCGACTATATTTCTGGAATATTTGTAATGCATTCCTAATTCTAAAAAACCCAAAACATATATGTATATTGTCCCAATAGAGAATATATATATTATACATGCACTAGTGGCCAGTATTATACAATTTAATGTTTGTAATTAGGAGAGGGCCTCGTAAGTTGGATAACGTGTGCCCAATCCTTTTGTATATATGAAACCTCTCAAAACCGGACCCTCTGTAAACCGGAATTCCCTCAAAACCGGACCCTCTGTAAACTGGAATTCCCTTAAAACCGGACATATAAACACTGTCATTTGTAACTGTCAATTAGAGTTGCTTTTTTCCGTAATCTATGACTCTAAAACATCTGATGTGGTGCAGTTCGGTCTTTATTAGAATAGTCAATATTTGGAGTCGAAACTCTGGCTATGCGAAACTTGGCACTGGAAGCCGAGTTCCCTGAAAACACTGGTTACCTGGCAGCAAATTGTCTGTTGCCCTGTTGAGAACGCTGTGTTTATAATCGCCAGGTTCTGTGGTGCAACAAGTCCTTGAAATGACAAAGTGTTTGATTAATTCACCGAGTGTAAAATAATGAAACTGACTCGTAAATTTTCACTTCAGAGCCATTATTTCCAGGCATTTTGAGCTTAAGATGACGTTGCGGCAACAAGATGCCGGTGGCGGAGAGAAAAAAAAGAAAAATTAACACTGACGCCATATAACCGTAAATAAAATGTGTTGAGTGCGTCGTTAAATAAAACATCTCCTTAGGACAGATAAGAACAGTGTTTAAACCTATCAAGGGTGTGGGGAACCTGCCATATTATCCCGAATGACAAGAAGGAACGGTGCTTAAAAGGTTAAACTTACTAAAGTGGCGGAGTAGGGTCAAATTATCCCGAATAACATGAAGAAACAGTGCTTAAAATGTTAAACTTACTAAGCTGGCGGTGTAAGGTCGAATTATCCCGAACGCCTAGAAGGAACAGTGCTTAAAAGATTAAACTTACTACGGTGACGCAGTAGGGTCGAATTATCCCGAACGCCTAGAAGGAACAGTGCTTAAAAGGTTAAACTTACTAAGTTGGCGGTGTATGGTCGCATTATCCCGAATAACATGAAGAAACAGTGCTTAAAAGATTAAACTTACTAAGGTGACGCAGTAGGGTCGAATTATCCCGAACGCTTAGAAGGAACAGTGCTTAAAAGGTTAAATTTACTAAGGTTGCGGAGTATGGTCAAATTATCCCGAATAACATGAAGAAACAGTGCTTAAAAGGTTAAATTTACTAAGGTTGCGGAGTATGGTCAAATTATCCCGAATAACATGAAGAAACAGTGCTTAAAAGGTTAAATTTACTAAGGTTGCGGAGTATGGTCAAATTATCCCGAATAACATGAAGAAACAGTGCTTAAAAGGTTAAATTTACTAAGGTTGCGGAGTATGGTCAAATTATCCCGAATAACATGAAGAAACAGTGCTTAAAAGGTTAAATTTACTAAGGTTGCGGAGTATGGTCAAATTATCCCGAATAACATGAAGAAACAGTGCTTAAAAGGTTAAACTTACTAAGGTTGCGGAGTAGGGTCGCATTATCCCGAATAACATGAAGAAACAGTGCTTAAAAGGTTAAACTTACTAAGGTTGCGGAGTAGAGTCAAATTATCCCGAAAGCCAAGAAGGAACAGCGCTTAAAAGGTCAAAAATACATACATACAATAAGTCAATAATATTAGGTATAGTAGAATAATTGAAGTTCATTATATAATTTGTTATACATGTACTAGTATATTTCGATTTATTAAAATAGGGATATCTGTGATATAATAATAAAGCATATTTACCTATTTAAATTTAGCATTAATTTCTTGAATTAATTTACTGACTTTTCTTAGGACACCTATTTTATTACTAGTCATTAACTCTTTAAATTTTAGGGTACTGGGGTTCACATAATAATATTGTTTTAGGAGAAGAGGACTGCCTTCTGAGGATGAAATCACGTGTCAGATTATTAATAGTCGACTGAATGAACAGTTAAAAATCTGTTTTGTTTAACCACTAGAGCACATTTGCTATAGGATGCCACACATTTAGTAACTTTTTTCATACAGCATTAGTAGGAAGGGATCGTCTATACGCATCATCCCTCAGGCAGGATAGCACATACCACGGCTGTTGGTGTATCTCAAACTATATGATCCTTTATTTATTTATTTACACTTATCCCTGTGTTAAGATTTGGTTGTCGTTCCAGTTATTTAGTAAAGAATTCTACACTGAACAATAAAAGAAATACGAATATTTTCATATGATAAAATTAGTTCGGTAAAGAGTCGGTCAAAATGGGACTAATTAATATGTTCGCAAGACATTTTTAACAGATAAAAAAACTGTTGAGATTCAAACTGAATAATTAAAAAAAAAATTAAAGAAAACTAAATTAGTATCCGCGTTTCTTTTGTGGTTCAGTATAGCCTATATCCATTTCAGGAGTCCCGTTATACGACTCGGAGGCAGCCATAAACCGGATACTCACATAACCGGGAAACGCCGACTTCAGCCGAAATCGGGCGTGAATTCCGTTCTGATGTCGGGTGAAAATCGAACCGTAATGAGCTATAATTTATTACAGACTGCGCTGTTTGCCGTGATTAACCGCCCGTGATAAACCCATTGTACGCCGCTAGGAAACCATCCATTACCACTCTCGTTGTGTACTCGACCGAGAGAAAATAGTCCCTTGACGAAATCGAGTCTTACGTCAGTCTCTATGAAAATGAAGATTATTTAGACGTTGAAATATTATTAACTTTAGTTAACGGCGGGCCTGGGTGCATGTCGTTTAGATTAGCAGACCTTGGGTTCGTATCCCAGTACCTGCTCCAACTTATACTCTGTACCAGCCTGTTTTCTTGAGTTTCGGTTTTGTTTAGTTTGTGTTTGTTTGTTTTTTGTTTGTTTTTTTGTTGTTTTTGTTTTTGTTGATTTTTGTTGTTGTTTTGGGATTTTGGGGGGAAGAGAGGTTGGTGTGTTTTCTTCCTTTTTTCTTAGTTGTTTTGTTTTTGTTTGTTGTTGTTTTTTGTTTTAGGATGGGGTTTTTTGTTGTTGTTTTTCTTCTGTTTCTATTATCTCCTTTTTGTTGTTGGGGGGGGGGGGGGGTCGATAAGAAGAAACGGAAAACTGTTTTGAAAATAACGAAAACGTTATATTGTTATGTTTAAATTTTAAAACATTGGTCATAATATAAATAAAACATCCACACACGCCCATTATTGTAGTTTGGCTAACACCCGATTTTCACTTAATTGTGCCTTTTTTTTGTGAAAACATGAAACTTGGCACATAGATAGTAGATACCTTGATACATTATGAACTTTTAATTTGTTTTGTTTTCCGGGGTTTTCGGGGTTTTTTTCACCCGGGTTTTTTTTTCATGTAACCACCGTTGTATTTCACACTATATTCATAACATAATGAACAATACAGGTAGAGTTGTCGGTCACCTTAGCACAACAAATTTGGACGGCTTAATTGAAGTTGATCCTCCGGCAGCGCGAAGCTTTACATTAGCGCGCCAATTATGAAACGTTGTTCACGCCGCAGCTGTTGAAATAACCAAAGGCGAGAGCCATAGCTTATCCCTATTCCAATATTAATTTATCCTTCCCTGCGTCTGAAAGTGTTCCATTTTCACGTGCCCTTATTAAATGATAAGATAAAAATCACTTATCGCTCGACTATCCTTCTATACCTTTTTTTTCCACTTCGCTTAAAATGTGTTTGCTGTGACGAAAGTCGGAAAAACAATGTCATTGTAAATCAGATTGGGCGAGTGGAAATGGTTGCAACAGCTGTGGAAAGTGGCAGGTTATTTGTGATTGGGCTAAACGATATGTATGTAACATGCCGTCAATTTCAGCACCTTGTTATCACATTTCATTGCGAATAGAGTTATCGGCGTTCTTGTAAATGCCACACTTACGGTCTGTGTGTTTTCTCGTTTTTATTGTGTTTGCTTTGTTTTGTTTTGTTTGTTGTTCGTTTGATTGTTTGGTTATTGGGCTTTTTTGGGGGGTTTTTTGGTTGTTTGTTAGTTTTCGTTGGTATTTTCTTTATTTTATTATTATTATTATTATTATTTTTTTTTTTAATGTTTTTTAGATTTTTTGGATTTTTTTTTTTTTTTTTTTTTTTTTTTTATTATTATTATTATTTTTTTTTTTTTTTTTTTTTTGGGGGGGGGGGGGGGGGCGTTTTTGGGTGTGTTTTTTTAAAGATGTGTTTAATGCAGGCAAAATTATTCAGTATTAACGGAGGACAGCCAGAACTAGTTATATCCAAAGTAAAAGTCACGTATTGACCTCTACAAAATAAAAATTATGTAATTATATATTTTATAAAAATCTGAAAAGAAAGCAGTTTTATTTATTTATTCAAATTATATACCTAGCTTTCCAGTGCTCCAATTTCATGTATGTCTCTCAAAATAAACTGTATTAAAAAAAAAAAATAATAATAATTAAAAAAAAAAAAAAAATAATAATAATAATAATAATAATAAGTAATAAGTACTACTACTACTACTACTACTACTACTACTACTAATAATAATAATAATAATAATAATAATAATAATAATAATATCAACGGAGGACAGCCAGAACTAGTTATATCCAAAGTAAAAGTCACGTATTGACCTCTACAAAATAAAAATTATGTAATTATATATTTTATAAAAATCTGAAAAGAAAGCAGTTTTATTTATTTATTCAAATTATATACCTAGCTTTCCAGTGCTCCAATTAAATGTATGTATCTCAAAATAAACTGTATTTAAAAAAAAAAATAATAATAATTAAAAAAATATATATATAATAATAATAATAATAATAATAATAATAATAATAATAAGTAATAAGTACTACTACCACTACTACTACTACTACTACTACTACTACTACTAATAATAATAATAATTTTTAAAACAACAACATAACAATATAATAATAATAATAATAATAATAATAATAATGAAAGGCACACATTTTTTATAATAAAATAAATAAATATATTTATATAATTGTGGACTGATTAGAGGACATAACCAATTATTGATTAATGTACTCTAGTGGTGTCGTTACAAAACTAATTTTTAAAATCAATTCTGGCTGCCAACCGCCGATATTCATTGCTGTTTAGGAAATTTGAACTGACTTGGGAAAACACTTTTCGCCGTATATTCTTAGGGATACACCTTTCGTTGTATATTCTTAGGGATACACCTTTCGTTGTATATTCGTCCCTTATATTGTCTACGCTTATCGTTGTATGAATACTCAGTGAAAAAATACCTGTGCACGTATTACAGGGTATTACATTTAATTGTATTGCTGGAAAAATCAAATGGTTTTCAAGAAATTATTTATTAGTTATTCGTAAACATTATGAGGCGATTTACCGGCCTCGGTGGCGCAGTGGTTAAGTCATCGGACTACAGATTTGTAGGTACAGGGTTCGCAGCCCGGTACCGGCTCCAACCCAGAGCGAGTTCTTAAGGTTTTCAAATGGTTTTCAAGAAATTATTTATTAGTTATTCGTAAACATTATGAGGCGATTTACCGGCCTCGATGGCGCAGTGGTTAAGTCATCGGACTACAGACTGGTAGGTACAGGGTTCGCAGCCCGGTACCGGCTCCAACCCAGAGCGAGTTCTTAAGGTTTTCAAATGGTTTTCAAGAAATTATTTATTAGTTACTCGTAAACATTATGAGGCGATTTACCGGCCTCGGTGGCGCAGTGGTTAAGTCATCGGACTACAGACTGGTAGGTACAGGGTTCGCAGCCCGGTACCGGCTCTCTCACTAACCACTAACCAACTAACAGCTAACCCACTGTCCTGGACAGACAGCCCAGATAGTGCGAGGTGTGTGTCCAGGACAACGTGCTTGAACCTTAATTGGACATAAGCACGAAAATAATTTGAAATGAAATGAAACACGGGCGATTTGTACAATTATTACGTGTCAACGCGAGTCACCCATTTTAAACAATTACAAACTTTACACTTGCTTTCAGACCATTTTATTTGGGGCATTGTAAGAATATTTTGTCGATAGTGTATGTATTATCCATTTACAAAATCATAATGTATATGAATGTGTCGATTTACTAGTACATATTGTTATACGTATATATTAACGCACTGGAACAGAGGATAAAATACTTTTTGGCCTCACAAATTGTCTCTCATGCCGTCGTTGCTGGCACTCAAACCTATGGCACCAGTTCCCACATTACCACGATAACCATTCGGCCACCGAGACATCCTTATGTATGTATTGGTGTATGAATATCTATATATTGTATGTATGTCGAGGTTGACTGTTACATACATAGATATTAACGCACTGGCACAGGGGATAATTAACTCCTTTCTGGCCTCACAAATTGTCCCATGCCGTTGCTGGGACTCGAACCTGTGGCATCGAATCGCCCACAAATTGCGAGTCTAACCACGATGCGCTCTGAGCTATTGATATATGTATGTATATATGTATGTATGTATGTATGTATGTATGTATATATATATATATATATATATATGTATGTATGTATGTATGTATGTATGTATGTATGTATGTATGTATGTTTGTTTGTTTGTTTGTTTGTTTGTTTGTATGTTTGTTTGTATGTATGTATGTATGTATAATGTGTGTGTAGGTCTGTGTGTGTATGTGTGTATGTATGTATGCGCGTGCGTGCGTGCGTGCGTGTGCGCGTGTTTGTGTGTGTGTGTGTGTGTGTGTAGGTGTGTGTGTGTGTGTTAAATATACCTAGCTTGATATCTGTATTGTATTATATTTTTCCCACAACTCTTTACACTGTGGTCTCACATAATTATATAAATCATATTTTCATATACTTACCTTTCTGACACCCAATAGCCGATATGTATTTTTGTGCTGGGTGTCGTTAAACATTCATTCATTAAAGAGACATTCCCGAGTTTGCTGCATTGTAAGATGTTTCCGACTAATAAAATATTTCTACGATTAAACTTACATATTAAATACATTTTATTGTTTAGAATATCAGCGTCTGTATATTCAATGTGTTTCAGGTCGTCTTAATACTTGCAAGAGGCCCAAACTGGATTTTGTCTTTTCTTTTTTTAGGTTATAAAATGAAATTTACAAATATTAGAATGATCAGAAACACGTTTAATATACAGCCACTAATATTTTATGCAGAAACATATATTGGATATATAATTACAATCGTTAGAAAAGTTGCTGTTAGTCGATAACAGCTTAAACAATGTAGCAAACTCAGAATTGTCCCTTTAATTCATTCGTGTGTGTGTGTGTGTGTGTGTGTGCATCTGTGTGTGTGTATATATATGTGTGTGTGTATATCTCTGTGTGTGTGTATATATATATATGTGTGTGTGCGTCTGTGTGTGTGTGTGTGTGTGTGTCTGTATGTGTGTGTATGTGTGTGTGTGTGTGTGTATCTCTGTGTGTGTGTCTGTGTGTGTGTCTCTGTGTGTGTGTGTGTGTGTGTGTGTGTCTGTGTGTGTGTGAGAGTGTATGAGTGTGTTTGTGTGTGTGTGTGTGTGTGTGTACGTATGTGTTTCTGTAGTTATAAAATGCATTATGACTTCTTTGTTATTTTTCTCTCTCTCTCCTTTTCATTCCATTTAAAAAATAAATAAAAAAAAGTCTCACACAAACAAGGATTTGTGTATTGGGAACCATATCAAAACACGGCTTTAATATTCGTTTTTATAAGAAATAAAAAAACCATTGCGGTATAAAAACAAGAATTGAAAAGAAAAGAACAAAACAGAAAAAAAGAAGGGAAAAAAATGGAAGAGAAAAGAAGCTAAGAAAAGCCATGTTTCCTTTCTCTGACATGTTTGTTAAAGGGACACACCCTAGTTTGTAAACACTAAGGCATATTTTTTTTACTATTATAGCCGTTTATGATAACTGAAATCATACTTTACTTAGATTTTATGGTTTAGATTATCAGTTTCTGTACATTTGAAGTGTTTTTGGTCATCCTGGTGTTTTTAATATCACAAAATGCATTTCTCATATTTTTAAAAACGCGTGTGCGTCTGAGAATTAACAGTTATGGAGTCAAGGTTTAGTCTATTTTTAGAGGGTATTTGACCATTTTAAAGTAACAGACTCATTTTTCACTCAATAGTAACTTTATTCACATGTGATACAGGTTTGTAGATTAACTAAACATAGTGTTAATTTTCACGGGTTGAAACTAGGTTAAGTGCCTTTAAAGGGACTGTCCTGAGTTTACAGCCATTGTAAGATGTTTGCGATAACAGAGCCTTGTTGGCGACTACTATTTCATACTAA
>NC_054708.1:33212508-33413767 GCF_016097555.1 Gigantopelta aegis
TAATATTTAATTTTTCAAGGAAATGAATTGAACAAAATAATTCAAAATGCACACCTCCAGCCCACCTGAATAAATAAATTGTTTATTACAACGACGACGATAATAATAATAATATATAAATAAATTAAATAATTTATTAATTAAAATACATAAATACATTATTTAATTATACAAGTAATTAATGTTAATGAATTAATTAATTAAAATAAAACAACAAAGTAATTCTCAAGTGACACAATAATCTGAAGCAAATCTGTCACTATAGTATTTTCAAACATGACAACGAGCCATATTAATTATTTTCTGCGAAATGAGTCTGATGTATTTTTGAGACGAATAAATTAATTTAACCACATAAATATTACACCTTGCAATAGTTTGGTCCATCAAATAGGAGATTAAAAGATGTCATTTTACCCACGGTAATGTTTTTCTACATTCCATGTACCGTATTAAGAAAATTAATTGCTTTTCACGAAAATATATTCAAATAAATACATAAACACACAGACAAACACAAATAAACAATCAATTTACGACTTAAAAAAACAACAGTAATAAAACATTTCTTTCCTTTTTTATTTTAAAATTTTATTTGATTGACACAACTTATTATATAGTTTTCAACGCAAAATCTATAATTATCTTCAAATTATGATAGTACAGACTACATTAGCCATGAACGTTGCACTCCCTCGAATAAAAAATAACATTTTGGAATGAAGAATTTTGTTTTAATAAATAAATACATATGCACAATTTATAAATATCCAATACGCCAATACATAAACAAACAACCAAACGCTCATTTTAAGTACTAAATCACTAATAAGTAAACACCACCATTATTAATTAAAAATAATAGTAAAACAAAAATAAATAAATACAGAAATACTGAGTTAGTTTTCATATATAATAATATATATATATATATATATATATATATATATATATATATATATATATATATATATGTCAATTTGTGATTGTATCCAATAAAATTAACATTTTATGAAAAATGAAACAACACAAAACAAAACGACACAAAAATAAATACTCAAATATATAACTAAACTCTTCAGGAATTAATAAAGAATAAATAAATTTAAATAAAAATAAGTAAACAAAGAAAGAAAAAAATGTATACTCTACTGACTCAAAGCAAAAATAACCATTAACACCAAGTATAGCAGTTTTCAATTTTTAAACATGTGTGATGTGACTATTTTCATCTGTGATTATATATTAACCATGCATTTTTCAGTTCGTTAAGCAAAACTAACAATTTTCTCTCGCTATTTTTTAAAATTATTATTATTATTCTTTGTTGGAATACCACAGCCACCTGTGGCCTGTCTATGGACCATCCGTGATACCATCGCTGTAGCGAAAACTCATAACTGTATTCATGCTGCGATCCACGCGCATCCTACAATAAATAAATGATAAAAATCGTTTACGAGGACACAGTGGGAGCTAACGACAAATACTGACAACGGGCGACATTTTGTTGGCACGTGCGACTACGTCACAGCGCGCGTGATAGATGTACCGCAATGGAAATGCACCATTCGCCCATCAGTGTGTGTGTGTGTGTGTGTGTGTGTGTGTGTTTATATATATACATGTATATATATATATGTGTATATATAGCTGCCGTAGATCCATACGAACAGTATCTCTGTACACAGCACTTTATATTTATAGGAACTTATTTTACCTCAGACATAAACTTTATAGGAAATGGTAGCGAGTTTTATGTCCTGTACATGTATTACCCAAACAATAGTTAAACTGAAGTTGTTATATGTTCAAAGCATTCCTACCCACGGCTTATGTGGTGTTTCGAATTTGTTTTATTATTATTTACACATTAAACAAATATTCACTTTGTTATCGAACCGTAAAATATTAAAATTCTATTTTCTTAATAGCATATTTAACTTGAAATGTTATTTGACTGTTCAAAAGCTTTAAAGTTACCACAACATTTATCGTAGTCTTTCTTTTTTTTAAATCCAAAAAATATTAATAGTGTTAAAAAGTACATTTTGACAAATAAATAAATAAATAAACAAACAAACAAACAAACAAACAAACAAACAAACAAACAAACAAATAAAATAAATAAATAAATAAATAAATACTATGGTCAGCCCCAAGTCTAGACTTTTGTTCCATCGAAAACAATTCAATTCAATTCATTTATTTGCCAAGGCAGTTACCTATAGGCTTAAACATACTTTTACACAATAAAGTTACATAACAGGCCCGTACGCGGGGGTGGGGTGGGGTGGGTGATGCGAGGGGTGCGTACGCACCCCCCCCCCCCCCCCCCATAGTCTGCCGAGGTCCATCCGTGGATGTGTAAAAATAATTAAAATAGTCCGACGATGTGACAAACTTACTTCCCAGAATGCCGGAAAATGCATCTCCTGCATTCTAGATTTAAAAAAAATTCGGGGGCATGCCCCTGGACCCCCCTAGCAACTCCGGCCCTTTGGGTCGTCGATTACGCACACCCCCCCCCCCCCCCCAATATAAATTTCTGCGTACGGCCTGCATAATTAAGAGAAAAACCCCAGCGACATCGGAATTACGTGTACATGTACATGTAACATGGTATTGCGTGTATACTAGTACTATATTAGTAAAAGATGTAGTAATAGGTTAGGAACAAATAGAAAAGTGAAATAAAATTTCAGGATGGGACATAGTTTTAGAATTAATCAGCAAGTTCTTTGCGTTTAGTAGATACAAGATTGGATCAAATATCTTCCAAGATTGCGTAATTGAGTTACATTTTGAAGACTTCAAAGTGTAATCAGTTTAAATGCCGAAGGTTTTTTCCAGTAATACTTTTTAATATATGTAGCACGCAGATCAGAATAGAATGGACATTGCAAACTAAAGTGACGTTCGTCGTCAATACTGTTAATGTCACAGAGACTGCAGGTCCTAAGTTCACGTTCAGTATTTCTATAACGACCAGTTTCAATATTCAGTTGATGAGCAGAACATCTAAATTTTCAAATGTAACTTCTAAATGCAAAGGAAAGGTATATTTTTTTATAAATAGTACTGGAGACAGTGATTATTAGTTAAGTGCTAATAACGAAAGGGGCGTTGGTGGGTGACACCTACATCAAAATTAATGGTATTTCAAAAATTTAGCAACACTGAATGCTGCGCTACAAGAGAAACATGATATGCTCCCTCAATAAATCGACATTGGATGGGAGCATTTTTATTTTTATTATTATTATTATTATTATTATTATTATTATTAATACATTAACTTGAATTTCACAAGTTCTACCATTATTACCTATCTGATTCAGGCCAATCTCTGTATTATTCTGGCACAAAAAAACAAACATCCCAATTAATGGCAATATATATCGTGATACACTAATACTATTACTATTAATTATTGTTAAAGAGACATACCCTTGTTTGTAAACACTAAGGCATATTTTTTACCATTGGAGTCGTTTTTGATAACTGAAATCATACTTTACTTAGATTTTATTGTTTAGATTATCCATTTCCGTACATTCGAAGTGTTTTTGGTCATCCCGGTGTTTTTAATATTACAAAATGCATTTCTCATATTTTTTAAAAAACGCACGTGCGTCTGAGAAGTAACAGTTACGGAGTCGAGTTTTAGTCTATTTTTAGAGGGTATTTCACCATGTCAAAGTCGCAGACTCATGTTTCACTCAATTGTAACTGTATCCAAATGTGTTATAGGTATGTAGATTAACTAAACTTAGTGTTGATTTTCACGGGTTGAAACTAGGATATGTCCCTTTAATATTTACCAGGTGGGCAGTCTGGGAAGATAAAACTGTTAATAATGAATACTGTTAAACCATCGATTACTTCTATTTCGTTTCCTTTTCTGGGGTTTTCCCGTTTATTCAAGCTTTTCTCACAAGCGTTTACTTTATTTATTAATTGATTGATTGATGTTTTGAGCAATGCAATATATACAATTTAATGTTTGCAACTAGGAGAGGGCCTCGTAAGTTGGATAACGTGTGCCCAATCCTTTTGTATATATAGAGTGATACCTCTAAAAACCGGACCTCTGTAAACACGAATTCCCTCACAACCGGACATTTTTCTCGGTCCCTTTTAAAAATCAGTACAGAACTTAACCTCTCTAAACCGGATACCTCTTAAAACCGGACATCTACAAACCTGTAACACACTTAGATCACGTTTTTATCAAATGGAGTGAAAAAGCAGGTTTTATATCGATAAATACCATGGGAATCCCCATGTCCCAATTGCTTGAAATAATTTTGAAAGTTTGTATTCTGATGTCACCGGTAGATGTCGCTCGAAGCACACAATGCCTACGTCACGACAAATTTCACAGACTTGGGGTGCGTTCTTTTCACCTCTCCTGGACATGTTCCAACTGTTCTGTCCTGGTTGTATCCCCTCTCCAGATATCGTAGGACTTAGCAAAATTATTGGTTTTAAGGGTTTGTAACGTTTTGTATTGAGATACTTACATGTCTGAAATTTATTGTTACTGAAAATGTTCACGAACTGTGAAGAAAAATCTCACAAATGAACAACAACAAATCGGATGTTGATTGCGCGAACCGTGCACGAGAAAACAAACCGAACCAAAATGATAACGGTCACGTGGTATACCAACGTCTGTGACATTGAAATGGAAATATCCCGTCTAAAAATAGATTAGACCCTGTCTGCTCAACGGTTTTTTCTCAAACGTGCGTCCGTTTTTCAGAAAAACGAAAAATGCATTTTGTGGTATTACAAACACCAGGATTACTAGGATTACCAAAAAACACTTCAGGTGAATGGAAATGTATATTCTAAATAATAAACGGTAAGTAAAGTGCAATTTTATTTGTGAAAAATGGGTTTAATAGCGAAAAACAACGCCGTAATGGTTAACAACTAGTCGTAACTAGGGTGTGTCCCTTTAAAGACAATTAGTCTTGCCTTTCGACGTTTCCACTTTAAAGCTGTAATCTTGTTTTTCCGTTCTTTATACTTATAATATGGTTTTTTTTTATATTAACGGATGTCGTCAGCTGAAGAATATTATGTAACATTTTATTTTCCCCACATTATTAAATGGTCTGGTCCTCTCTTCTTTCTCTTAGTTTGGGTTGTCCTTCAAAAAAATGCTCGAAGTTAAAGTTACCGCTTAATACACGTATGAGCATGGTTATTGCACACTTTCGACGTTTTGATTGACAGCTGATAGTCAGTCTGTTGTCAATTAAAACATCCAAAGTGTGCAATAACCGTGCACGCCATGATTAAGTGAAAGCAGGAACTGACTTGTACCATGCCCCCAAGTGGCGTTGCATGACGCGATAAGGAAAAATGGCTCAACCCAAATTACAAGATATATAAATTTTCGGTGGAACAGTATTGGGCTTTTTTGTTGTTGTTTTTTTGTTTTTGGTCCGTTAACATTTTATCCACGCCTCTTTCACTGTTATTCCAAATTGTTCATATCAAGCCGATAACGCCCCTCCCCTTCCCCTTGTAGATTTTGGGTACAAATTCTATATAGGTCAGAGTTTGTACCCACAACGAATCTTAATCAGATATAATCACGTTAAATCAGTTCCTACCTATCTACATTTCGTCCCTACTTATAATTAAATACATTGTATTTATAAAAACAATTTTGAAAAAGATTGAAAATAAAGAAAGAAAGATATGTTTATATGGCGAATATTGCTTTTAAGACTTTATAGTCTAATTACTCATTGGTACGCGCTCCAATGATTGATTTTCTTGAGACAAGTGTCAGACAAATATTTTCTAGTTGTACAATTTGATAATCGAATCCTCTTGTGTGTATTATGTATTACATATTGTGTGTTAAAATCTGCTGTGCTGATACGCGTGTAGCTTAACTACCACTTGGGAATGTCCATCATACTGAAAAATATGTCCAACGTGATGGTCTTTCAAAAAACTATAGTAAGCCTTTGTCTCTCAAAATAGTATCGACTTGTAATTTTTTGGGTATTGGCCCATGGACTAATAACTAATAATTAAACAATAGTTCGATCAGTCTTATAATTTTAGTATAATTATTGGTTGATTAAACTAGAAAAGATAAATCCGTACAATGGCGTGTTAAGGGAACAAAACTTGAAACGTATGATCTATTTTAAATGTTTAAATATTATAAATATTCTCGAGATTGTATCTTAAAATTTTATTTTTTTCAGACGCCATGCCCACCCAGACCCTGCACAAGGAAGTGTGTACGGGGTGCCAGCGGCCAATCGAAGACCGTTTTCTGCTCAAAGTGATGGAGAACTCGTGGCACGAACACTGTCTCCAATGCGTCGTCTGCCAAATCCCTCTCACTGGCTCGTGCTTTGCACGCGACCGGAAGCTGTACTGCAAACACGACTACGAAAAGTAAGTGGCGAGATTTGTTTTGGTAACTGCACTTATCTCATTGTTTTTGTTCTTTTCTATTTAATGGAATTGTTTGTAAGACGTTATCGCTTCGCCTTCTTGCTTTAGACACGGGTTTTCCAGCATGGAGTCGAGTGGTGGTACACATAGCGGGCGTACTTGAACTCACTGGATTGATAAGCACGTTAATACCGTTTTACTGATTGAATGGATGAATGAATGGATGGATGAATGTATGAATGTATGAATGAATGAATGAATGAATGTTTAACGACACCCCAGAACGAAAAATACATCGGCTATTGGGTGTCAAACTATGGTAAAGTTTACTGACCCAAGACATATTATTTTTAAGCTGCGTTTCCGCTGCATTTGCACATACACACATGTACATTCTGTGGAAGTAAAATTACTGATGGCAAGAAATAAGGGACACACAAACGTAGTACTAGTAACATCAACATTAATATTGATTGCAACCAAAACGCTTCAGGGGCGAGACGTAGACCGAGCGTTCGCTTGATGCGCGCTCGGTCTAGGATCGATTCCCGTCGGTGGACCCATTGGGCTATTTCTCGTTCCAGCCAGTGCTCCACAACTGGTGTAACAAAGGCCGTGGTATGTACTATTCTGTCTGTGGGATGGTGCATATAAAAGATCCCTTACTGTTAATAAAAAAAGAGTAGCCCATGAAGTGGCGACAGCGGGTTTCCTCTGTCAATATCTGTGTGGTCCTTAACCATATGTCTGACGCCATATAACCGTAAATAAAATGTGTTGAGTGCGTCGTTAAATAAAACATTTCCTTCCATAGTTTCAGAAAGCTGACCATGTTACACATTTAATTTAATATAATATTAGCGGCATTCATTCAATCCCACGTTGTGTCATTGAATTTTATAGACATAACTTCGCTGGTAATGAACTATATTATATCGGTTTCTTGCTTGAAATATTGTTATGTGTGCAATCAAACATCCCTTTATTTAAGAGAGCTGTAGAAAGGTGTGTGTTTTTTGCGCCTGTACTGGTCCGCTGTAAAGTGGCAGTCCTCCCCACCAGCTCTCCTCTGTTGACAAAACACCCGATAATGAGTCACTGCAGCATATCCTCACTTCTTTTGAAATCAGTCTTGTGCAGAGCTATGGTAATGAATATACTAATGGCAGATTCGTGATCGGTATTTGCGGCTTCCAGTACACTTATATTACTAATGAGTAAATTAAAGGGACATTCCTGAGTTTGTTACATTGTAAGATGTTTCAAAGTAATAAAATATTTCTACGATTAAACTTACATATTAAATATATTTTCTGGTTTAGAATATCAGTGTCTGTATATTCAATTTGTTTCTGGTCGTCTTTATATTTGTAAGAAGTCCAAACTGGATTTTGTCTTCAAATAATTTTGTACGTACGAAAAAACAATATTATAGGAAATAAGATGAACTTTAACCTAGTATAAATATTAGGACGATCAGAAACACGTTTAATATACAGCCACTAATATTTTATGCAGAAAAATATATTTAATATATAATTACAATCGTTAAAAAGTCTCTTTTAATCAATAACCTTACCATAATCTTACAAAGTGCAGCAAACTATCATCTTAGTTTTTGTGGGGGTGAAACCTTCCATTTTTTAGCACGAAGTACCTTTAATGATTAAAGTTCTGTAATATTTTGTCCTCTTGATTGAAAGTAATTTGTCTTGTTATATAAAACCAATGACATATTTTGATTATCCTAGTGTGTGTGTGTGTGTGTGTGTATATATATATATATATATATATATATATATATACATACATACACACACACACACACACACACGCACACGCACGTTAACCTTCCAATACGTTCCAACACCAACAACAAATCTTAAAACCGCGTGAATTATTAACAATGAAGAAATATTACTGCTTCTCAAAGATACAAAAGTCCACTTCCAAAATCCAATAATCACGGAATCGCGAAAAAGAAATTTATTCACTTAGTTTTGCTTTATGCCACTTTCTGTATAAATTGTAGAATTGTGGCTCCGTGACAACTAAGACAACGGTGAAAAAAAAGCAGCTAAAAAAAAAGAAAAAGCAATCAATACCTTGGAAAACGCGTTGAGAGAAGCAATATCCCTCATATGTTCTGGCTCTCTTAACACGGGGGGTTACGAAGGGTTACGGGATTGTAATAATCTCGTGGAAAACCTAAACAATTTATTAACTAACTGTGACAAAGCTCTTCCTTGATCCACGGCGAATTCGTTCATTGATTACAAACGATGATCGGCGTTTATGATCCCTCTGGGAGGCGCCCATTTACGGAGCATCAGTCAGGGAGAAGTGCCAATATTGGAGGCTTTCTCAATGACTTAATTGCGCTAATGACGTCGTTTTCGACTGTTCCCGTCTCTTCGGGGAATTACCCGATTCACCAGAATTTGATTTATAAACCCGGCCGTCGTGGTATTGTCCAGGAACGAATACCACACGTTTAATAAAAGAGGTCTGTTTATGGGCAGTGAGAGGTGCCCGGGAGATTAGCACGGTGGCTGGGAAGACAAATAGAATCGTGTAAAGCTCTTCCTGTGGCGACGAAATTAACTTCATCGGTTATTAGCTCGTCAAATTGTAGATCAGAAGAAAAACCACAAGGATCCAATAATAAAATTTAAAAAACCCCCACCTTATAACGACGGTGGGTTATTGTAATATTAAAGGGACATTCCTGAGTTTGCTGCAATTTTTTATGATGTTATCGACTAACAAAAACATTTTAACGATTGTAATTACATATCAAATATATTTTTCTGCATAAAATATTAGCGGCTGTATAATAAACGTTTTTCTGATCGTTCTAATATTTGTACTTGGTTAAATTTCATTTTATTTCCTAAAATATAATTTTTTCGTACGTACGAAATTATTTGAAGACAAAATCCAGTTTTAGCTTCTTACAAATATTAAGTCGACCAGAAACACATTGAATATACAGACACTGATATTCTAAACCAGAAAATATATTTAATATATAAGTTTAATCGTAGAAATAGTTTATTAGTCGGAAACATCTTACAGTGCAGCAAACTCAGGAATGTCCCTTTAATTATTTTTTCTTTTTCTTTTTTAAATGGCGTGACGTAGCCCAGTGGTAAAGCGCTCGCTTGATGCGCGGTCGGTTTGGGATCGATCCCCGTCGGTGGGCTATTTCTCGTGCTATTTCTCGTTCTAGTCAGTGCACCACGACTGGTATTTCAAAGGCCGTGGTATGTGCTATCCTGTCTGTGGGATGGTGTATATGAAAGATTCCTTGCTACTAATGAAAAAATGTAGCGGGTTTCCTCTCTAAGACTATATCTCAAACTTACCAAATGTTTGACATCCAATAGCCGAAGATTAATAAATCAATGTGCTCTAGTGGTGTCGTTAAACAAAACAAACTTTTTTTTAATATGTAGTAGTCTAATGACAATTTTGTATGATAAACGAGATACTTTTTTGAAGCTGTGTCTTTGTTTAAAAAAAATCACTTTCGGATTATATAGGAATTTTTATTGGTGTAATAAAGACACCTAATAATATTGGTATTACATGGTGTAACAATGATAAAATATACTTTATTATTAACGCTTTTCGGGGTAGGAAGGACGAGCGTGGGTGTTTGTTTAGTTTGGTGTGGGTTTTATTACTTGCGGTGGGGGTGGAGGGAGGTTGCAAGGATGGATTATGTCCGTGTAGTTGTAGGTGTAGGAGTTATCTGTGACACCTGTCAGAAAGATCCTACTAGTAGTACTGTAGAAAAAGTCCTGACCTATGGATTAAGTACGCCAGATCACCGTGGAACGACGGGAGTTGAGGGATACCCAACACTCATTTGTCAAGTGCCGATGTTTGCCGGGATTTGCCGAAAGATCCACGTCGCTATTTTATAAGCATTTATTTCGCGAAATGCCGTTAGGTTGGATTCCGCTGATAACCTTTGCGTTGCGACTGTTTACTCGCGACTTTGTGACATCTGTCAAAACTTTGTTCAAGGGATCTTGCAGGAGCTTTAACTAGGGGTATCATATCAATTATATCTCAGTACACTACTTTCAAAAATAATATAATAATATTTTTAATTAGTACAACAACATAATTATATGCGTGAGTTCCTGCGTCGATCATAACGCGTGCGTTAATCGCAACGTATTAACCAGTCAATCAGACAACCATTTCACAATGCTTATATCCACATCCACTGAGGGCTCAAGCACGATTGTTTTGGGCTCACTCCGAGTTACCTGCGAAATGTATTCAAGACGGGGGAGGGGTGGGGTGGGGGGGTAAGAGTCGAGACAGAAAGGCTAGGAAATTTGTAACTTTAATTTAAATAATAATAATGAAAAGAAGAAGAAGAAGAATAGAAACGTATCGAAGAAGTTCGCTGAAAGCGACTTTGAACAATCCTTGTATTACTACGCCGGCGGGCAGGGCACCGGTACGGCGGTACCGGGGACATTTTCGGTGTGTCGTCATCCACTCCACCTTTTTCACGACGGTGATCTTCTTTGGCGAGTTTCCTCGGCCCACGTGCGAGCACCGCAGGGGTTGTGACTAATCCTAATTTGATCCGTCACTTTATCCGAGGCGTCCAGAGCGGCGTGTGTGCGACCACCTCGCGGTGGAAACCGCAGTGTTTGCAGACGAGTTTATGCCTTCCAGGCTGGAAACAGCTTATTGAAAAGGCTGTTTGCCTCGTCCCGTAAACATTTGTGAAAGTTTCAATCGCCGGAAATGTGTTTCTGTGTCTGTTCATAAAAAAAAAAAGTAAAAAAAAAACAAATCCTGCATAGAAATAATCTAGTCATAGTGTTCTCTGACTGCCCCCCCCCCCCCCCCACCCCGGGTTGTACCTTTTCTAAAATGACTAGTGGTAAAAAAGAAATCAGGTTACATCTGGGGTACGTTCAGTCAACCGATTGTCGCTAACGTCCGCTACACTGGTTTATGCGCTTCACGTTAAAGGCATATTGTCACAGACCACTGACCTATTTAATAGTCTAACAAAGTATTACCTGAACAAAAAATATTTGATTTGTCCTTAAATGTACTTCATTCAACCATCTTCATAACCACCATACTCCATTTATTAATATTTTGTAAAAAATAATTGAATTATGGCAATGGTCCATAATTCAAAAACTAAAATTGCCGAGAGGGTTGACATGGATTTCATTCCATCATGGTTCAGTTAAAGTGATGCGATAGCTAGATTTGTTTTCCAACAATTAATGCAATTTTAATTTATTATCCATTTTTAGAGAAATAAGGTCCTTAAATCTGTGACAGTATGCCTTTAAACCAAATGGCCACGTCAGGAACCAATCGAATGAAAAGACACGTTTTGGTATTTCTCGGAATGGCAACTGCTCCTCCCTCCCCCCCCCCCCCCCCTCCCCCAATCTCTCCACTTGGCACGGCCGTGGTCCTACACTGCACACTATCTCTACTGATATAACTGTCCTTAAATTGTGTGTTTTTACTATTAAACTGGCCCTTGTTTTTAAATACTACGGCAAATTTTTAACTATTAGAGCCGTTTTTTTATATAATTGAAATCAAACATAACATTACTTAGATTATTATTGTTTTAGATTATCCTTTTTCGTACTGATTCATAAACTGTTTCTGGCCACCTTGGTATTTCTACAACATGAAATGTATTTTTCGTAAGTTTAAAACGCACATAGGCCTACTTGTAAACAAAATCGAGCTCTAGTCTAATTAAAAAAAAAGTTTTACAAACAAGTTCATTATCATTGTTGCCATATTCAGAAAGTGTCCGAAATTCTTACTTTTATTCATATACTCTATCCATATATTGCGCGTTTTCCCATCGATTAAAATTGTGGTCCTACATTGTGTGTGTTTATTAAATTAATATAATTCCGACGCTATATTGCGCGTTTTCCCATCGATTAAAACTATGGTCCTACGTTGTGTGTGTTTATTAAATTAATATAATTCCGACGCTATATTGCGCGTTTTCCCATCGATTAAAACTATGGTCCTACGTTGTGTGTGTTTATTAAATTAATATAATTCCGACGCTATATTGCGCGTTTTCCCATCGATTAAAACTATGGTCCTACGTTGTGTGTGTTTATTAAATTAATATAATTCCGGCGCTATACTGCGTGTTTCACCATACAGTACTACAGTAACATTCCCGAGTTTGCTGCATTGTAAGATGTTTCCGACTAATAAAATATTTCTACGATTAAACTTACAAATTAAACATATTTTCTTGTTTAGAATATCAGTGTCTGTATATTCAATGTGTTTCTGGTCGTCTTAATATTTGCAAGAAGCCCAAACTGGATTTATCTTCAAATAATTTCGTACGTACGAAAACATTATATTTTAGGCAATAAAATGAAATTTAACCTAGTAGAAACATTAGAACGATCAGAAACACGTTTAATACACAGCCACTAATATTGTATGCAGAAAAATGTATTTGATATGTAATTACAATCTTTAAAATGTCTCTGTTAGTCGATAACATCTTTAAAATTGCAGAAAACTCAGGAATGTCCCTTTAATAACCCGTCTCGTTTAATGAAGGGTCAAGGAAACCTCTGAGCTAAAATGCTAGTTACTATGGCAATTCGTACGGTGACCACACTAACGTACCTTGGTGTTATAACACAGGTAGTAGGGGTGAACACAAATACACGTACATGGCAGTTTGTTGATCGCTTTAACATTTTAAATGTATATTGACTGACATAAATATGTCTTTTTTGCTTTCCTCGTCTGCACGATCACTGAAATTAAAAAAAACCATGAAACATTTAACGAGTCATTTGTATAGCATCTACAGCCGTAATATTATTAGTAGAAGTAGTAACAGAAGCAACAGCAGTAGTAGTCATCGGTAGAAGTAGTAGAAGAAGTAGTAATAATAGTAATACTAGTAATAGAAGTAATGATTGCAGCAGCTTCAGTAGCACGACGATATAGTTTTCCTGTGTGTGTGTGTGTGTGTGTGTGTGTGTGTGTGTGAGAGAGAGAGAGAGAGAGAGAGAGAGAGAGAGAGAGAGAGAGAGAGAGAGAGAGAGAGTGTGTGTGTGTGTGTGTGTGTGTGTTAATTAAATTAAATTAATCCAGTTTTACGTGCTCACAATGTATAATTGTATTATATTTTACATCATGTATATGGTCTGCGCAAATAAATAATTTGAATTTGAGTAGCAACTGTAGCAGGAAAAAAAACCCAGTAGTAGTAATATATCATAACAGTACTAATAGAAATCTACAATATTTCTGGTAGCAGTATTAATAATAACAACAGCAACAGTAGCAGCACAGCAGCAGCATCAGTAGCAGCAGCAGCAGCAGCAGCAGTAGTATCATCATCATCATCATCAGCAGCAGCAGTAGTAGTAGTAGTAGTACTAGTAGCAGCAGCAGTAGTAGTATCAGCAGTAGTAGTATCAGCAGCAGCAGCAGCAGTAGCAGTAGTAGTAGTAGTCGTAGTAGTAGTCGTAGTAGTAGTAGTAGTAGTAGTAGTAGTCGTAGTCGTAGTCGTAGTAGTAGTCGTAGTAGTAGTAGTAGTAGTAGTCGTAGTCGTAGTCGTAGTAGTAGTAGTAGTAGTAGTAGTAGTAGTAATATTAAAAGTCTGCTAGTAGCAGTAGTCGTAGTAGAGGTAACACCGGATGTGGGGGTGGGGGTGGGGGGAGCAAAGGAAGTTTGACTGCCGAATTCCCATAAAAGAGATTACGTGTACCTATGAAAACAAGTTTTACATTAAACAACATATAAGAATTGTGTTTAGCTTTTTTGGTGTTCAAAATGGCCATGATCCTTGTTGGTTATATAAACATTTTTCGATATCTTATAATAGCGGTATTTGTTTGTAAAATTGTAGTGCTGTTTATATTTCGAATCAGTAAAAGATGCATATAAATACACTGTAATAGTCAGTGCAGCTTTTACAGTATATAATTATAACATAACATAACTTTAACACGCCTGAAATCTAGATACAGTTTGTTGAACATGTCCACAAAAAAGGAGAAAGGGGGAAAAAAAGGGGGGGGGGGGTAACAAATCCCTTATGAAATTAATTTTACAGCCTACTGGTATTCATTGCCTAAAATTTGTGTTATTTCAAAGTACAAATTACCTTCAAAAGGCAAGTCTTTAGTGTGGTTTTTATCTCCAGTAAATGCAATCGTTTATAAGGCAAGTTACAGAATGGCGGCCAGGCTGTATTAGTTAACTACAATATACCTCCCTGTCACCACGACCGCTAATATAGCTTTAATTGACAGTTATGTTTGTGTACAAATAAAAGAAAAAAGTAATAAATGTTCTTCAAAGGCGCCGCGTGCACTTGACTGTCCCCCACCGTTGACCAGAGATGTGAAACCAGTCTAAGAAAATCGGTTCATTTCACTGCAATATAGTTTTTGTGTGTTTCCGTGATGGGCTGAAAATCGTTTTATTTTGCAAATGATTTGCGTGTGTGAATGGCGGAGTCTAGTTTATAATGATCTCTTTTATGACAGTGTTTAAATATTATTATAGGTTAAACAGTTTGACAAAAAGAACATTTCGTGAATAGATCTGTTAGTGAACAGGTAACAAAAAGACCCATTTCGTTCTATATCTGCAATATTTAAAGATTAATTGTATTGTTGTTATTGTTATTATTAATGTATTGTTTATTATTATTATCATTATCATTATCATTATCATAATTATTATTATCATTATCATCATCATATTCATCATCATAATTATTATTAGTAGTAGTATTTGTTGTAGTTGTTGGTTTGTTTTCTGCTGTCCTCTAATTTTGCCTAGTACGCCCCTGTTTAGCGGTAACAATAGTACATAATTAAACATTTACTTAATTTCGTTATCACTCAAAATTGATATATGTTGCAAATTTAAATCATGTTCTAAAACTATTAGTTGTGTATTAGTATTACAAACAGATCTGTTTCATTCTATTTTTTGATCATACTGAATAGAAGAAAAAAAAAATCTTTTATATAATTCTATTATTATGTTTACGATGTAAACAACCAGTGAAATAACCAAATACATGTACCTTAGATGAACATAGTTTATCTGACTGTTAATAATACTACTAGGTATTTCTTTGTAAATCATCCACCACCATTGTAACACCCAATAACCGATGTATTTTTGTGCTGGGGTGTCGTTAAACATCTATCCATTCATTCTGTTGCATGCTTATCGATATTAATATGTTTATATATTGTTATAATGCTAATAAGTTGTAAAATCTCATCGCAATAACGAACTTGAACTTGTTTGATAAATATTTGGACAGAAAACATATTTCTATTCCTAACATCATTATTTTCACGATGGAACATCACCGACCAAATCGAATGACCCAAGTCCATGTACACATTGACTTTTGATTCTGATTCGGACTAAGCTTCACAATATACTAGTTTCAAAATATAACTTAATTACTTTACTAAAAAAATATTAATGTGATCTACAGATGAATTTTAAAATCAAGCACTGGTATGATTGAAAACCATTCACTAGCGCTAAACACATAACGAAATAACCTATCGTCAAATGGTGTCTTCTGTTAAACACACACACACACACACACACACACACACACACAATACAGTATATACAACAAACAAAAAATATATATATATATATTAAGGTGACAGAAATGTTTCTAAAAGATAGATGTCTCGCTAAAAATACTTTTTATTGATTTTTGTGTTTTTGTCTGTTTACGTGTGTGTTTGTGTGCATGCGTGCGTGCGTGCGCATGTGTGTGTGTATGTGTGTGTTCGTGCATGCGCATGTGCGTGTGTGTGTTCGTACGTGCATGTATGTGTGTGTCTGTCAAGAAATCAATCTCCTCTCTTAGTTCCAACTCTTTTTTTTTGGGATGTCTGTTTCAACGGGAATTCAAAGCTTCGCTGGTGTGCGTCGTAGTTAGGTACCGTACAGTGCAAATATACATTAAGTAACATTAACATCAACTTTCACGCCTGATAGAGAGAACTAAAGGAAAACCATCGATCACTTATTAGCTGTGAATGTTCTGTCAATACATGGAGATCGATCAGGTAACTGAGCAAAATGACAAAATATCGGCTAAGAATACAAACAGTTTCAGCACTTGGCCACAGCAATAGCATTATACCGATCCTTAACAAGCTAAACGACACCAGAAATCAGATATTGGCCGGTAACAATGGCTGAAGGTCAGCCCCGTGGACTACTTTGTAATTCCTGACTGACTCCTGGCAATAAAATTCAAATCAGCGTAGGAATTCTTTGTCTTTGGCAATGAGACTGCTGGGAGGAGGGCGCCCCGGCGGAGTCCCGCGGTGAATCCAGCGTCATCAATCTTTGATTACATTAGCACACTTTGACAGGCATAGTTCTAAATTGTAATCTGTCTCAGTATGATGAAAAGAGAAGAATTTTTTTTAGTGAAAAACTTTAAGAAGATTCACATTCGAAAACCAGGTTTTTTTTTAATTTATTAAAAATTATGCAACTGTAACAGTCTTGTATTTTGTGCAGAATTTGAAAATTTGTTGAAATAAACGAATGCATAATTAAGATAAATAGATATTAATTACCTAAAATAAGCATGTAAATAAATAAAATAGAATTAAGAAATATGAATGCTAAAACTACAGATACATAATAAAAAAATAAAAAAAGGAATGTTTTATTTAACGACGCACTCAACACATTTTATTTACGGTTATATGGCGTCAGACATATGACATAATACAAATACAAAGACAGATACAGTACTGTAAAGTTTATATAAATATATCCAAATATGATAAATGTAAAACTGATGCCTATGGAAGCGAAAGAAACACAGACGAATTGATTGATTGATGGATGGATGGATGGATGGATGGATGGAAAAGTGCTTAGGGACATTAGGAGGAAAAAAATCCCTCTCAAATAGAAATGGATCAAAGCACATGTATATGAATATATTTATATTGACATTGAAAAATGACCTGTACTAGTCAGTGTCCATATTGTCACGAACCCAGTCACCACGGTTCAGGTTCACCCACCCTGAACAGTGTGATCCCCCATCGCTGTGGTTAGCATACGCAACACTGGCAGGCAGGCAGGCATCGCTGACTTGGTATTTGTGCGCCCCACTGGAAGGCTCATTCTTGTGGGATATATGTGTGAAATATGTTTAAAGTATGCTTTGAAGCATGAACTCAATACAAAGCCGAGAAAGACTATTTTGTTTGTTGGTGTGATCCGGTTCATACTTTCTGCTTTGTGTCCGGCGACGACAAACGTTGGGGCCCCAGGTGTGCAGTTGTTCGGCCAGGCAGGGTGGGCGCTGGTCCACGAAATCCTCCGCAAAGCCGAGATTAGTGCAAGAGAAAGAGGGCGTACAACTGAAAAGCAGATTCGAGCATGTAAATGATATTGCTGAAAGATGAAGTCAACACAGAGGCGGAAAAAGGTACAAGTCGAGAAAACGCGCCGAGGAGGTGCATTGTGGCCCAAAGAAAGCTATCAAAGGGACAGTCGGCGAATGCTGATATTCATAATAATGGCGTATTTCACGCCGTTTCAAAAGCCGCAGTCGTATTGCCAACAATGGGCTCGTATTGCCGACAATGGGCTCGGAGGATTTAACGCGAGATGATCCGCAGAAGGCGGACGATTTGTTTGCACTCTGTTGTCAGGTCTAAGTGTTCCTACGCGAGACGTGGACTCTTTGCGCTGACGGCTGTGTGAAGGCAGTCAATTCAAGCCAGCGCGCTCTCTGTTAGCATAGCTTTTTAGAAGGTCTCTCAAAATCGGCTTTTAGGAGCTGTTCAAAAGAGAATGCGAGAGAGAGAGAGAGAGAGAGAGAGAGATCGCGCGAATGAGGGACGAGAACTAGAAAGAAAGAAACGTCTGTGAGAAGACCGGTCGTGTTCTGACGCCCGGTTTTTTTTTTACAACGGGGCGTAAAAGCGTAGCATGATTCACAATCGCAGTCGCGTCAAGGATAGAAAGCTCGGATAGCTGCGATCGATGGTGACTCTTTAAGAAGCGACGCTGGAGGGGGACTTCTAAACTTGAGCGAATGTGTACTCAGTTCTTGGGGATATTTTTAAAAGAAAAAAGATAAATAAAGTTTTAAAAGATCAGACATCATATATATGATAATATTCTGCAAGCATGGGTTAGACCACTATTTTGCCAAATACCCATTTCACTCTGTATTGTGCAGAGATACCGCCATGATCGCGGTTAACGGTTTTGTCGTTCAGATTACTTTAGGAGTTATTACAATAGTATTCATTTTTGACATCAAAATATAGATTAACAGCATTTTATCGCTACAACTATTCATCTATGCAATTATTTTCTGGCAGTAATTCCATTCCAAAAACTTTTCTTCGTGCTTTTTTTCACTTATTCTTTTCTTTAAATTCTTGTTTTGATTTGACCAAAATTTTTACCTGGCACTATACAAGTAGAACATTTCGCCAAATTATCTGCTAAATTATCTGCTAAATCTTAAAAAATTGCAGAAATGCAGTTTATTTTCTAACAATATATAAATTGTTAAATAATATTTTTTCTGCCAAATTAAAATAAAATTCGCCATTTGTTTTTAAAATTCATATCTGGTGAATTTGGTGAGTGCTAGAGCTAGCCTTGAAATGTGCCTCTTATGGTAATGTGTACCACGCTTCTGACCGAGACTTGCATCATGTTGCGTAACGTATCTTATTATCTACATGCTGTGAGTTCCTGATTCGTCCGATGTTGACAGAATGTCAGGACATTAATTGCTTTGATGTAACCATGCGACATTCGCCAGAACTTCAATAATACAGTTTGATTGTTTAAAAAGAAAAGAAAAAAAGATCCTATTGAAAGGTCGGGATGTTTGGCCATGCAGCATTTCCGACTGATCACAAACATAAACATGTACTCATATCCAAACAAATATGTTAAAATTTGGGTTTGTGAATGTCGGACACATTGGTTGGTGATTATAAACTCAAAGATGGGTTCTGTACCACCAGACACTGTGGTTTTACATGGATTTATATAAATAATATGTTCATATACTTACCATTTTTGACACCCAATAGCCGATGTGTATTTTTGTGCTGGGATGTTGTTAAATGTACCATTCATTGTACCACCAGAGATAGGTTCCGTGTTACCAGAGATAGGTTCTATACCACACACACATAAACACACACACACACACACACACACACACACAACCCAAACAAACATAATGATAATTAAAAGGAATAAATCAATTCCAGAATTATTTTGTTTTTATTACACGTCTAATATTGTCAAAGTAATTTTATGTTGTGGTGTGGGGTTGGAATTACGCTATTATATATATATATAATATTACCCAAAAAAAGAAAAGACGAGTAATCTGTAAATCTGACCCTTTACAAATTGGCCTAAATAGTCTTCATTTAACATACTGTTGGGTTTTTTTTATTCATTGTCTAATGGTATATTAAAGCGACACACCCTAATTTTTAAACACTACCCTATATGTTTTGCTATTAGATCCATTGTTGATACTTGAAATGTTACTGTTTAGATTATCTACTTCCGTAAATCCAAGCATTTTTGATCATCTCTGTTTGTAATATTGTGAAATGCATTATCCATAATTCTAAAAAAAACGCACGTACATAATTCTAAGTAATTGTTATAGACACGAGCTCTAATTTTTTTTTTCGTTTCACTTTATTGTAATTTTATACAGATGTGCTACAGGTTTATAGATTAATCAAACTTAACGTCCATTTTTTTTTCGAGCTGAAACTAGGGTCTGTGACTAATATATGTGTCATTTTGTATGCATCAAACTAAAACATGGGATCGATCCTCGTCGGTGGGCCCACTGGGCTATTTCTCGCTCCAGCCAGTGCACCACGACTGGTTGTGGGATGGTGCATATAAAAGATCCCTTGCTGCTAATCGAAAAGAGTAGCCCATGAAGTGGCGACAGCGGATTTCCTCTCTCAACATCTGTGTGGTCCTTAACCATATGTCCGACGCCATATAACCGTAAATAAAATGTGTTGAGTGCGTCGTTAAATAGAACATTTCTTTTGTTTTTCAAACTAAAACAATGACTTGGACTGTTTATGTTTATTTGTTCTAAATGACCCGGCCTCGGTGGCGCAGTGGTTAAGCCATCGGACTACAAGCTGGTAGGTACAGGGTTCGCAGCCCGGTACCGGCTCCAACCCAGAGCGAGTTCTTAAGGGCTCAATGGGTAGGTGTAAGGCCACCCTCTTCTCTCTCACTAACCAACTAACAACTAACCCACTGTCCTGGACAGACAGCTCAGATAGCTGAGGTGTGTGCCCAGGACAGCGTGCCTGAACCTTACTTGGATATAAGCACGACAATAAGTTGAAATGAAAATGAATGTTCTTAATAGTCCCCCTCCTCCCCCTTAATAATTCACCTCCCCCTTTCTTCCCTATTTGTTTAAACTGCGATTAACATGTATATGCGCGTGTGTGCACGTGCAATTATTGTATCCCCACAAGTATCGACACATTTACAAATTGCTTTACTTCTTTATTAATGTTCGTGCATGTCAGTAATTTGCCAAATAATAAATAATACTGAACGTCTGTTGCAAACTCTGTTATTTTTTGTAATATCCCACATTGCATACAAGAAATTGTATATAACGAATCCTCTGATCGAACTTATTATTGGTTAAATTAGGTTTTTTTTATGCATTTAGCAGCAAACAATTTTTAATATAATATCTGTAGCAGATGTATGTGTTTATTATAAAATTTTAGTTTAGATTCAAATGTCAAATTAAAAGTTAAAATACACATTAAAGAACTGTGTCAAGGTGAATTAAATGTAAGGTTGTACAACTGAAATATTAAATAATACCTCAGAAAGATTAAAAAGGTCTAGAATGTTTGTTTATCTGTCTATCCGTCTGTATATCTGCCAGTCTGTCTGGTGTCTCTTGCTCGTTCACTTTTTCGATTATTTAATTTCCACCGATATGTCAACACAGCAGGATGTTCGACAAGGAGAAAACGCCATGGCGGTGTTGTTTTATTGCTCACATTCAACTATTCTATTTTATTTTATTGATTTCTACTTTGTTTATTCTTTATGTTTGTTTATTAATTATCAGATCCTAATCAGACTAAATGGCCATGATTTAAGATAATTTTAGTGTATCAATTCGCCTGCCGAACATAATCTTTTATGTGAGCACACAATTACCTGTGTGTGTATATTAAACAAATTTTTGTTATTTTTGTCTTTGGCCAAAAGCTATATATGTGGATTTTAAACAAACATATCTACCTTTCATTTCGGATCTACTTCTTGCGAGTGTTTGAAGTGAAATAAACGAAACCTAATCACAATATTGACTCTTGCGCTTTGCCTTTTGAAAAGTAGTGCAAACGAAACTTCAAAGATGTCAGCTTTCTGTTACATTCCTTTTGAAAAAATTAAATACCCTGAAAAAATATTTGTTAATATTGAAAAGCCGCATTCTATTGGTAATTTAGAATAAGTAGCTCCGTTCCGCCGATGCACTTTGCAAACAACCTCGAGGGAATCAAGGTACAAAATAACAGCATTTGTAATTTCCGTAACACCCTCCCTCTGGTTTCCCGTCGGAAGAGACCGATACGGAGAAAATTGCAGGTGCTACCTTCTAAACACCCTAACTCATTTGCGGGCGTGTCCAGAAGATGGGGAACATATTTTTTTAATCTTAATTATATGTAAAGTATTAGCAGTATAATATATTCGATTATATCGAAGTAAATAATCTAACTTCTGTTCAAATATTGTTATAACTTCTGTTCAAATATTGGTTAACTAATTCAGACAGTTAGAATCCCACTGGTATCTTAAAGTTAAAAAATCGCAAATTCCAAGCGATATTCATACAAACCTAAAATAAAAATCTCAATGTATCATTCGTTTTATGTGAAATCATTTATAAATACGTTTTTATGTCACATTTAGGCTTCCTCTCTAACACTAGTCACACACAATAATTATTGTCCAAAAGAGTGTTCTAGTGCTTGGAATTTGATTTGAACCTAAGTTGGACATAAACTTGAATATAAGTGATATTATTATTACAAACATGACGAAAACAAGAACACAGCTGTATCGCAAAGATTTCTCATGGTGATGTTAATAATGCTGTTTATTGTTTTGATTTCGGTCTTTTTCAGGGGGTTGGTTAGAGGATGAAGTTGAGTTTGTTGCATTTCTAATTATTTTGAGCTTATCATAATTCTAAATAATTTAACGACATGCATATGTGTAATTGTAAATGATTGGTGATTAATCACAAGCAAAACTATTATCATACAGATGACATAACTCACAACTGTAACTCAAAATCAGCTCCGATAAGCTGTATTATAAGCATATGCAATGCCGAAATTGTTTTTACGACATTGCTTGGTAACGTGTTCTGGAAAGGTAGTTCACCGTTTCCTGGCCATTATACTGGAAGACAAAACAGAATTTTGCATTTGCCACGGCCATTCGCGAACTCTCTTGCTCCGATAGCCACAGACATCCTCCATAAAAATAAGCCAAAAAGAACACTTAATATAGTATAATGTTGCTAAGCGTTGTCTCCCCGTCCTGTCACTAATATCTGCGAGTTCGATTGTTCTCCGTTCATATTTTATCTTCTGGCCGCTTTACAAATGCAGATTTAACCGTTTCTCGGTCGATGTCAAAACGGGCGAACGTCTGAAAAAGTTAATTGTTCGGAAGAATTGGGAATTGACTGCAGGTGCGTGGCAACAATGGTCTCTAGCCAGAGTTTCTGGAATGCGGACGACCACCAGAATGATAAATTTGGTATTTTATGTTAATCGATGCGTGCAGCATCCAAAGAAGTCGACTCGCGACCCTCGCATCTCTGTAGAATGATTTTGTTGGAAGATTAATTGTTTAAGGACTCTCTCAAAACAAGGCCCGTACGGTCCACGTCCAAAGAAAAGCGAGCAGCGTTCAGAGGGACACTCACACACACACACACACACACAAACAGTGCCGGTTTTCGGCGACGGAACCGGATCTCAATTAGAAAGTGCATTAAATCATAACATTGAAACTGCTCGGGCTATCGATGAAGACAAGGCTTTGGTTCTTACGAATATCTGGTTAAAGGGACTTACTATGATATAAAAACAAAGTTAAATCTAACATGTCTTAGAATGTTCTTTAAAAAAAACCCGTAATGTTTGTATCCAATATAAAAAAGCTTAGTTGGGCAACATAGAACGCTCAACTCCACCTTCACCCCTGTTTAAAATAAATAACAATATTTAAGCGTGAAAAATTAATGGGACACTCCTGAGTTTGCTGCAGGTTTTAAGATGTTATCGACTAACAGAGACTTTTTAACCATTGTAATTACATATCAAATATACTTTTCTGCATAAAATATTAGTGGCTGTATATTAAACGTGTTTCTGATCGTTCTACTATTTGTATTAGGTTAAATTTCATTTTATTTCCTAAAATATATTTGTTCGTACATACGAAATTATTTGATGACAAAACGCAGTTTGGGCTTCTTACAAATATTAAGACGGTCAGAAACACATTGAATATACAGACACAGATGTTCTAAACAAGAAAATATATTTAATGTGTAAGTTTAATTGTAGAAATATTTTATTTTTCGGAAACATCTTACAATGCAGCAAACTCAGGAATGTTCCTTTAAATAAACTGTATGAAGAAATATATATAATTGTCAGAGAAGGAACTATCGGGGGAGGGTAAGGGCCCATGCGCGTGTGCATGAATTTTAGCAAGGGGTGGTGTTTAGACTGTGTAGACCGAAGTTTATAGGGGAGTCGAGTCATGCTTCCCATGAAAATATACTGAGAAAAAAATTAATAATTTGCTTGAGCATGGAAGGGTTTCAATCCCCGAAACCCTCCCCCTGCACACACGTCTGGGGGCCTTTTCGTCTGATTCTTGTTTGTACCACCACCCCACTTGCTTTTGGCTAGGTACGGCCATATGGTTAGTTTTTGTGGATGTAAAAAATATATATATATATATTTCCTTTCCACTTACAAATTACAATATACCGACCTAACTTCACGAACAAATATTCCAATAACTTAATATGAAGTTAATAAAATTAATTTCTTGAATAACTTTTAATACACATGCACGCATAATAATGAAATAACCGCAAGCATATGTGTGTGTGAGTGAGTGTGTGTGTGTGAAGTTTTAAAAGAGATCAAAGCAAAACATTCGATATTCTAATCATTTTTAACATGATAACAAATGTGCAACCACACGTGTAAATGATTGTATAACTGAATAAAAATCTCGTTTGTAACATGTTTTATGAAATATGTTACATAAGTTTCTTTCAGTTAAAAGTGGGTCAGTGTAACAGATTTTTAAAATGATCTATCATTATCCCATTACGAAAGAACAGCCGAGGCATTGGGATGCAAATGAGTGTGTACTTTAAAGTCGCTCATATAGCCTTCCCATCTTATAGCTTCGTTTTCTAATGCAAAACTTGTATGTTTTAGCAATCAACACACATACACACACACACACACACACACACACACACACACATATATATATATACATGTATATTGATATGGGCCGCGATCACCTGGTGCGAGATTGATCTAGGGTCGATTCCCGTCGGAGGACCCATTGGGCTATTTCTCGTATCAGCCAGTGCTCCACAACTGGTGTAACAAAGGCCGTGGTATGTACTATCCTGTCTGTGGGATGGTGCATATAAAAGATCCCTTGCTGCTAATCGAAAATTAAGAGTAGCCCATGAAACGTTTCCTTCCTTCTTGATATAGGCTTACTTACGCCTATTAGCCGATCCCAAAACCGCATATGTGACGTCAGTAAATGTGGTTTAAAGCAATTATTTTGATGCTTACAACTGTGAAATTGTGGGATATTTAAACCTAAGCAAGCATTGATTTAACAACAACCCTCAGTGGTCTACTATAACTATAATTACAGGTTTTTATTGTATTGCGTCATTGTGACATCGACATACATGACCTTTATCGTATGTATTGACTCTGTTTGGACGTCACAAGTTATTCCCATGGACCCTTCAAGTAGTTTACCGCGTCCTGTAAGTACCAGTCGGACCGCATGTCTGCCTACTATAGGAAAAACAATGTTTAAAATGGAATCAGTTTTGCTTCTGTAGAGCAATGGTATTCTTGATTGGTTACAAAATGTACATTGTTGTATCTGGATTAATAATTGTTTCATCTGGATTTCGCTATATTCCTTGTCTCTGTGTCATGTTTGGTTTCTAAAGGACTGTGTTTTGTAAAGAAATTGCAAAATTAAAATATGGCTTATTTTCTGTCGTTTGAGTGAACATCATCACGTATGTTTGTGAAAACCGTAGAAATTGCAAAATTAAAATATGGCTTATTTTCTGTCGTTTGAGTGAACATCATCACGTATGTTTGTGAAAACCGTAGAAATTACAAAATTAAAATATGGCTTATTTTCTGTCGTTTGAGTGAACATCATCACGTATGTTTGTGAAAACCGTAGAAATTGCAAAATTAAAATATGGCTTATTTTCTGTCGTTTGAGTGAACATCATCACGTATGTTTGTGAAAACCGTAGAAATTGCAAAATTAAAATATGGCTTATTTTCTGTCGTTTGAGTGAACATCATCACGTATGTTTGTGAAAACCGTAGAAATTGCAAAATTTCAGGGTTTTGTTTTTCCCACAAACATGGTTCAGAAAGTTATTTTGACAAATAAATCAAGACATTTATGTTCAGTGTATTTTTAATCTCATATTATTTTTGTAGAGTAAACACACACACACACACACACACACACACACACACACACACACACACCAAAAATAAATTAATTTAAAATATATATATATAATTATTTTTATTAAAACAAAACATAAAACAACAACAAACAAACATAGATCATCTGGGGTGCGATGTGTTGCTATACGGTACTAATAGTCTATCTAGTAAAGTGAATTATACCATGGCTAACCAGACCAAGAGTACTGCAGTAATCATAAGCATATAAAAAATATATATATATCTGAAACTGGATCAAATAACAACTGAGACTTGATCCAACCATCCAAAATATTATTTTCTTAGTTCTGTTATTATTTTTACTTCTATTTTTGTTTTTCTACAGGGTGTTTTTTGTGTGTGTGTGTGTGGGGGGGGGGGGGGGGGGGGGTAGGTTATTGTTTCTGTTTACTTTTTTGTTTCATTCATGCGTTTTTCACACTCTTTCTTTCTTTCAATTCTTGTTTCTTTATATTTTTTTTTTTCTTCTTTTTCGTTTGACTCTTTCTTTCCATTTCTTTGCATCTTTTTTTTTTCCTTCCATTTTTTTTTATTTTTCAAGAGAGCAAAATCTTTAATGTCATAACATTTACGACTCATGGACACGATCCGAATGGCTTGAATTGATTTTCATATCGGGAATCGGCAACCGAATTAACGCGCAGTCTACATCACTCCGTGGACTCAAGCACCGATTTCCATACATGTACTTTTTTCTCTTTATCTTCCCACAGAGGGAGCCACTGATGCCAGTGAGTAATTGGTCTTTTATGCGACGTCCAAACATTTGCATAATTGTGACATAGTGATATTGGTCTATTGTCGATGGCCGTGTTGTGACTGGCAACAAGCGGAAGGGATTAACAGAACCAGTCGTGTCGATCTTCGTGGCCGAATCGACTGTTATTCAATCAAACAGTTTGTGCTACATCTTCCTTAGAAAGCGCACAAGCGACGCGGCCAAAGCGAAATGCAAAATGCGTGTGATGGCTAATCTTCCCATTGTTACAACCATTAACTTCCTCCCATTTTCGCCCGACGCCCGTGTTGTACGTAATGTCAGTGATAGTGCCGATTTAGAAACTAAACTAAATAACCCGTCTAGTCGAATGTGTTCTCTTAGAAATGCACTAGACACTTTGCTTCCAGACAATTAGGATTACGGTTATGACACAAAGATATATGTAAATGTCTCATTCTTTTCTCTCTCTCTCTCTCTCTCTCTCTCTCTCTCTCTCTCTCTCTCTCTCTCTCTCTCTCTCTCTCTCTCTCTCTCTCAGTTTTTCTAAGAATTTGCATTAAAAAGGTATTTCAGAAAATGTGGTATTGATCACACATTGCATATTAAATACAGTTTATTTAGTGTCAGTATTATAATAATAATAACTTCGTAGTAAACCCACTGACGATTTGCCAATTGTATTTTGTTTCCTTTAGATTTTGCTTTTTTATTTATTTAACATCATCATCATCGTCGTCATCTATTATTGTTTTCGCATTAATTAGTAGCAGTAATATCAGCAGCGACAGAAATGGTAATAATAGTATAGTAATAATAGTGGTAGCAATAGCAGCAGCAGCAGCAGTAGTAGTAGTAGTAGTAGTAGTAGTAGTAGTAGTAGTAGTAGTAGTAGTAGTAGAAGTAGTAATAGTAATAGTGGTAGCAATAGCAGCAGCAGCAGTAGTAGTAGTAGTAGTAGTAGTAGTAGTAGTAATAGTGGTAGCAATAGCAGCAGCAGCAGCAGTAGTAGTAGTAGTAGTAGTAGTAGTAGTAGTAGTAGTAGTAGTAGTAGTAGTAGTAGTAGAAGAAGTGGTGGTGGTGGTGGTGGTGGTGGTGGTACTACTACTAGTAGCAGTAGCAGTAGTAATAATAGTGGCGGCAGCAGCACTAGCAATATGAGGTTTCTGAATATTAATAAGAAATGTACTCCCCAAGTGGACCTTTTGCAAAATTAAACAAAACTTCAGGGCTTTGGTAACAGTCGTGGTTGTAACAATACTGGATTGTACTAATCAAATCGGAATTTCTTCTTCATACGTTAATTCTGTTCAAAAATTCATTTTAACTTGATTTTCATTAAAGGTTCAAGTACGTTGTCCTGGGAACACCTCGGCTATCTGGGCTGTGTGTGGAGGATAGGACTTAATGGTTAGTTGTAAATGGGAGACAAGTAGGTGTTGTGGCCTTACATCTACGTACCCATTATATACGCCACCGAGGCCAGTATGATATAAAAGTGAAAACATAATATAGGCTATATATGTTTATACCTTACCCGGTCCACTTGAAGCGAAACCGGTTTACATTTATATGATACTACAAGATGTTTACAAGAGGTCGATTTGTGACCACTACAAGATATCACCCGCCATTCTCTTTAAGACAGACGAACTTTACGAGCTCGCTAGGATGTCAGCGTGGATTTTAAACCTTCTTCTTTAAAGCCCAAATGTCCCTGTTGCGTTTCGCGGGACTCCAGAAGAGCACTCGGGACCTCTTAGCTCTCCTTTGATCTCGACTTTTTTTTCGCTGATCGCTTATCTTAACGCCAAATCTATGGGACATATTCAAACTTCAGCCCAAACTCTTCGACAACCGAGCGAGCCGGTGTCGGAGAATTTACGACCCCTACTTGTCCCAGTGAAAAGTTTCCGTGTGATTTAGTAAATACTCTTTCGAGTTTTGCCATGTTACGGTGTTTGGGTGCCGTTTGGATCCGCCGCGTTGTTTGACGAGTCCCAAGTACAGCTAGAATGACGTTCGCCAATCGCGGGATTGTCTAATCACATTTGATGTGATAAAATAAAAGAGAGCTTGTTAGCTGTTGATAAGAGTATTTCACATTTATAGTTTTAAATGCAGTGTTATTTGTTGTTTCTAGAATCTGTATAATGAACTATTAATGATATATTTCATAACAGAAATGATTTGGAATCATTTAAATTCCACCCAGAATTAATTTGAAAGTTGTTAAAGCAGATTTGATTTTTATGCAACATTTTAAAATATACTTACTTTGATATTTGTATTGTATTATACGTTTCCACACGTTACACTGTTGTTTACATAATTTTATAAATAATATTTTCATATACTTACCTTTTGTGACATCCAGTACCCGATGTGTATTTTTGTGCTGGGGTGTCGTTAAACATCCATTCATTCATTCATTCATTCATTCATTATCGTATAGTCCACATATTAATGTTAATACTGAGAACAATTTCTGTTGAAGACTATTTATTCATTTATTCAAAAATTAAACACTGAAACTTGTTACCGAATCGATCGTTTAAAAACAAAACATAACACACACAAAAAACAAACAAACAAACAAAACAACAACTTATATTCGTATTGACTTTACAAAAATAGTAGGCTACGCCACACAACTGGATAATTTATTTATTTTATCCGTTTTGGGATTAAAACCTTTCCAGCCATTGCCGCTTTAATACATCCGAGACGCCTCAAATTCAGTTTCCTTATTTGAACGAATCGCTTGCTTATGAGAAATTTGTGAAATGATGCTTGGGGTTGGCCGAGTACAAGTGTCGCTTTATCAAACTAATATCCCTGTCGTTTTCAGCACATTAAAGATCCGATGAAGGTATTTTCTAGGGGAGGGAGGAGACGGGACGTAGCCCAGTGGTGAAGCGTTCGCTTGATGCGCGGTCGGTCTGGGATCGATCCCCGTCGGTGGGCCCATTGGGCTATTTCTCGCTCTAGCCAGTGCACCACGACTGGTACATCAAAGGCCGTGGTATGTGTTATGTCTGTGGAATGGTGCATATAAAAGATCCCTTGCTGCTAATCGAACAGAGTAGCCCATGAAGTGGCGACAGCGGGTTTCCTCTCTCAATATCTTTGTGGTCCTTAACCATATGTCTGACGCCATATAACCGTAAATTTAAAAAAAAATGTGTTGAGTGCGTTGTTAAATAAAACATTTCCTTCCTTCTAGGGGAGAGATGACAGGATATGACAGTCTATTTCAGAAATATGCAAGACGGTACATCAGCCTAGTAATTGTTTGTTGTTGTTGTGGGGTTTTTGTTGTTTTTTAAGTATTTTTTGTTTTTTAAAATACTTTTACATACCGTTTACCAACCTGATATTAGAGACATTTTTAGTTCCAAAATACTTGCATCCTAGCACCCCACCACCGGAGCCGCGCCTGCATTTTCATAGTAATCTCAGATATTTTTACTAGATTTTTTTCTTCATCTTCGTGTAATCGATATCGTTTGCCAAATTGAATATGGGACCGTAATAATGTGAATTTGGCTGAATTGCTTTTCACGTTTTTAATAAAAGTTTCTGCGTCCGTTATAAAGAAGTTGATGGCGAGCAAGGTTCATATCCGAGTGTTCAAGCTTATGAATGTTACCTTGGAAACGCATTTTGTAATATGATTATTACTTTAATTGTTTTTGGAGGTGGTGTTCTTTTGGTGTTGTTGTTGTTGTTGTTTTTGTTTTGTTTTGTTTTGTTTTTTGGGTTTTTGGGGGTTTTTTTTGTTATTGTGTTGGTTGGTGTTGGGGTGTGTGTGCGTGTGTTTTTAATGTTTTGTTTTGATCGCTGTCTGGGGTTTTATTTTGTGTGTGTGTTTGTGTGTGTGTGCACGAGCGTAGGAAGGTGCCAAAAAGTGTGTGTGTGTGTGGGGGGGGGGGGGGGGGGGTACACATTTATATTTACACACTTTTACACTATTATAAAGCAAATATAAAGCAAAACATGCCCCCTTGCCCCCCCCCCCCCTCCGCTTCCTACGCTAGTATGTGTGTGTGTGTGTGTGTGTGTGTGTGTGTGTGTGTGAATGAATGAATGAATGAATGTTTAACGACAGTCCAGCACGAAGAATACATCGGCTATTGGGTGTCAAACTATGGTAATGCAAACAAATAAGGTGATGATCAACATCAATTTAAAAATTCAAAATTTAAATAAAAACAGTGTAAAGAACTGTGCAAAAATACAAATATCACAGATAGATATTGACCTTTACTCAAAATTTAAATTTGTGCTGTATTGGCCATTCTCAAAGAGAATGTTACACCCCTGCACCACGGTGAGGTTACAGCACGCGCAGGGGTGTGTATTTGTGTGTGCACGCGAGTGTTATGCTCGTCTTTTTAAATTGCAAAATCGATTGCCTTTGCTTTCATTGATGTTTAACACGTAGTAATTAATTATAGACTGACATTCTATTTCATATTAAATATACGAGAAATCTTATTCTAAGTACGACGAGTTTCAGCAAGTAACGTATTAAATATATTTCGTGGAGAACGTAAACAGCATACGGAATGGTAGTCACGTCCATCGAAATTTGCGACGGCAAACAGCTTTGCGGTCGTTAAAAGTGGCTGTAAATTTGTTCTGCGATGCCATTTTTTTTATAACTATCGCGTATTTACTTATTATTATCTGTACCAAATTGCCGTCGTGAGATGGTCTAAATTTCGAGGGCTGTAGTCGGTGATAATTTTTATATGACTGACAATTAAAATAAATCCACAAATTAGGGAAGGAAGGAAGGAAATGTTTTATTTAACAACACATTCAACACATTTTATTTAGGGTTATATGGCGTCAGACATATGGTTAAGGACCACACAGATATTGAGAGAGGAAACCCGCTGTCGTCACTTCATGGGCTACTCTTTTCGATTAGCAGCAAGGGATCTTTTATATGCACTATCCCACAGACAGGATAGCACATACCACGGCCTTTGATATACTAGTCGTGGTGCACTGGCTGGAACGAGAAATAGCTCAATGTGCCCACCGATGGGGGTCGATCCCACACCGACCGCGCATCAAGCGAGTGCTTTAGACCAGTAGAGCTACTTTTAATCAGATTGCATCATCCCGAGCCATCATGTAAAGTACCCTTGTGCTCGCAACATGTTTGGGACACATGTAAAACTAGGCGCTTCCAGGGGCGGCGTAGACGGTACCACTTTTTTTCTTCCCTTTTTTTTTTTTTTTGGTAGGTTATATTTATTGTATCTGTGAAAATGTCCTTCACAAGTGAATTTGGAAGGAGAGTTGCCGTACGACTATTTTTGTTTTACACTGTGCTTCATTTGTGTGCGATTTTATGGAGTTTTGTAACAAAATCCCGTTATATCCAATATAAGGCACGAGAGCTCATATTGGTGAATCTCTCTAGTTACAAATAATAATTAAGGAAATTTATAGACTCGAACTGCGCGGTAATGACAGATTTTGTTAGGAAATTGAATTTTTTGTATTGCTTTTGGTGCGAGAAGACATCTTCATACGGATAAAGTTATAGTACGTACGCACGCACGCGCACATACGCACGCACACACAGACATTTTTATTGGTGGTAAAAAGATCTCCATACGAATATAGTACGCACGTACGCACAGACACACACGAAGGCCCACGCACAGACATTTTATTGGTATTAAAGAGATCTTCATACGGATAAAGTTATAGTATGCACGCACACGCACACAACCTTTACATTTATTGGTTGAACTTAAATCTACACTTTACTTTTTCAGCTTTGATTCTTCTTCTTTCTTTTTTTTCTTTCTTTATTCTTACTACGGTATTAATGTGCCTGCATCATTGATACCCTGTGTGTGGTTGTCAAGAATTGGGTGCTTTCATTATTGACCTAGAAGTTCTCTTTAAATTGCAGCTTCAAGCATTGTGAGTAGTAGTGGTGGTGGTGGTGGGGGGGGGGGGGGGTGATGGAGGGGGGTCAAAGGCCGTGCGAGCCAGCTCATCTATCGGTCTGCCTTTATTAGTTTTTGGCTTCCAGCACGGGAGAGTCTCACTGCTGCTGATCGGGATCCGCGATGACAGTTCACGCTTGTCGATCGACAATTAATAACCGCCAGTATCAATATGTCGAACCTTTTGACAGCCAGACAGCTGACAAGCCAAACCAGCTGTGAGGAACTCGGGCCTAGCAAAACACCGGACTCCTGTGTGTTACTGTGCGACTCGATGAAGCCGGGGTCCGCATTTTTTTTTTTTCTTTCTGAATACGTGCGATATTAAAAACGCGGATTCTCAGAATACAGCGTTTGGATCATGTTCTCCGTAATCATGTTCTCCGTACACAAGACTTAATTAAAACACAAATAGGCGACATATTGTGATCTTGAGCGATAACAGATTAATTTAGAGTGGTCAATTTTTCCTATTTTCCCTTCCTCCTAGTCCTTCTTCTTCACTTTCTTCTTCACTTTCTTCTTCAACTTCCTCTTCTTCCTTTTTATCATCATCATATCATCATCATCATCATCATCATCACCATTATCATCAACATCATCATCATCACCACCACCACCACAATAGTCATCATCATCTCCTTCTTGCTGTTAGCAGCTGTTTAATGTGAAGTGTCATTAGAAACCAGAGAATCAAGGATCAGGTTAATTCTGGTGTTATTGTAGCATTATTGACGCTGAAAGGACACTAAACTACCTGTCCAGGACACCCTGTCACTAATATGGTGTTGAAACAAGACACACAAACTGCGTTGGACGTACTTTGCGAATGAGAAGTTCAGTCATTAAGCATATCAGTCATTCTCAATTCAAAGTTGCAGGTGGAGTAATTGAAATTTTTATATCTCTCGACTTCCTCCATGTTCATATAGAAGTTTACAAACCCGTCTTATTCATTAGTAACACAAGTATATAAGATCTTTGATAGAATGTGGAATGTTTTACGGTTTTATATCTCTTGACTATTCATTAGTAACACAAGTACATGAATATAAGATTTTTGATGGAATATTAATGTGGAATGTTTTAAGGTTTTATATCTCTTGACTATTCATTATTAACAGAAGTACATGAATATAAGTTTTTTGAGGGAATATTAATGTGGAATGTTTATAGGTTTAAATCTCTTGACTATTCATCAGTAACACAAGTATATACGATTTTTGATGGAATTTGGAATGTTTTAAGGATTTACATCTCTTGATTATTCATTAGTAACATAAGTATATAACATTTTTGATGGAATGTGGATTGTTTTAAGGATTTACATCTCTTGATTATTCATTAGTAACATAAGTATATAAGATTTTTGATGGAATGTGGAATGTGGAAGGTTTTAAGGTTTTATATCTCTTGATTATTCATTAGTAACAAGCATATAAGATGTTTGATAGAAATGGAATGTTTTAAGGTTTGGAAGTAAAATATTGCTCTTGTTTTTATTATTATTAATATTATCATCATCATCATCATCATCATCATTGACGTAATCATCATTCTTAGCATAATAGAACTCCCTGTATTAATAACAAGTTGTCATCATCATTATAACTGACTACACCACTTAAATCATCATTTAATCTTTACAGGTACATCAACTTATTATCATTCTTCTTGATGTTATTCATCATCATTATCATTAACATCATCACCATAATCAGTATTATGATTTGTTTTGAGTTTTTTGTTTAGTTTTTTCACCTCAATAATTCTTAAAATTTTGCATACTAAATTTTGGAATTTGGAATATCTTAAGGTGTGCAAACAAAACATTCCGGAATAAATTCGTCTGCTTGACAATCGACCAACGTTAAGGTAGCGAGGTGTTATGTCCACCTGCGAATAATCACTTCGAGAAAACACGCGACATGTCTGCGGGCCTGCGTGTCCGTTTCATACCTACAGAGTCAAGGTGTAATCGACACACGATGTAGCGAGATTTACGCCGAGGAATTTCCGACCATGTCTTGTCATTTATCAACGTAAACATCATATCATAAGGGAGGTTTCCGTGAATGGGAGCCCAGGGAATAACAGTGTCACTACACGTGTTACCGTGATAAATGTCATGTTTCATTGTTGGACTTACCGAAAATGACAAGGTCCACATCTTCCGAAACAGGAATGTATCGATTTAGCAAACGATGAACACAACCTGGTGGGATTAATGTAAATTTTACTTGTCAAATTCAAGAAAATAGATTCGCCTGCAGAGTTTTCGTTTTTCATTGAATACAGCTTTACCGCAGGTGCACGAATAATGCGTGCCAGCATTGTTTGGTGGGAGTTAGGTCAATAACGTCATATTAATGATGAGCGAAATATAACATAACACAAGGCAGCTCGCTATCATTTACACCAATATAAAAATCACCCCGGTAGCCGCCCCGCCTGTTAAAAGGCCCGTGCGGTTATCTTTGGGTTCATTGTTCGCCTTCGAGTGGTTGGAGCTGCTCTATTCAATTTCGGATCTCGCGTTTCGGTTTAATTTGCACGGCTAATTTTATTCTGTTCAGCCGTTACTCAAGTGTTAATTCCAGACGTTTATTCGTGATTTAATTTTATCTACCCACTAAGAATAACATTAGGCTTACAGCTGGTTAGTTAATGTAAATGTAATTTTAATGCACCTGGGTGGAATATTAAATGTGTATTAAAATGCATAATTAATAATCTTATATGTACTTACGTTAAAGGATTGATTCGTTCAATCGATCGTTCATTCATTCATTCGTTCGCTCACTCACTCGCTTGATCATTATTTAAAAAATATATATATATATATATATTATTATTATTAATTTAATTTTTCTATTTAATGTTTAGTATTTATTTGTATTTAATATTTTTATTATACAGTGAAAACCCTTTGAACCGGAGATCCTCTGAAAACAGAGGAAATTCCAATTTACACAGGCTCCGGTTTCACTAACAATATTTATTTATCTTATACACGTTATTTATATATGTAAGTTGTTTATTTTATTAAACAACATTAATTTATATGAAAAAGAAATTAAATTAATTAGCACAAATTAACATTTCATTTCAACTTATTTTCGTGCTCATATTCAATTAAGGTTCAAGCACGCTGTCCTGGGCACACATCTCAGCTATCTGGACTGTCTGTCCAGGACAGTGGGTTAGTGGTTAGTGAGAAAAAACAGGGTGTAGTGGTCTTACACCTACCCATCGATTCTTTAAAACTCGCTCTGGGTGGGGACCGGTACCGGGCTGCGAACCCAGTACCTTGTAGCCTTATGTCCGATGGCTTAACCACGACACCACCAAGGCCAGTTAAATTAATAAACACAAATTAACAGAATATCTACACGGTAATATATCAATGACATGCATTTATCCCGCATATTGAGATTACTAATTGTAACCTTCCATTAGCAAAATATTAAACACATAGTGTTTTGAATAAAATTGTGGGGGTTTTATACCAAACAAAATGAATGCTTTAAAAATTATTTCAACAAGACTAAGAAAAACAAATGTTATTTTTGTTCAGGTAACCTTTAAATAATTATTTTCTGTTCGTATAAAAATCAGTTTTTGGGGTTTTTTTCCTATTAGTCTCAAAATGTTTCGAAATGAGTCAGGCAATTAGGCTATGAAGCTGACGAATTATAATTTATAACGAGAAACACGCGCACGCAAGCACGCACGCACTTTGTATATCACTTGTCAAGTAATTTTTAATGTTGTACTTCACAAAAAGTACATTATGATTACAAAATATATTGGATGTGTAGAAAAATTCCAGTTTCCTAATTCAAAGTCGGTTATTTTATAAACTAAAAAAATCAATAATAATAATAATAATAATAATAAAACAGCATACAATTGTTTTCTTTTATTTTTCTATCTCTGTATACAAAATGTTAGGAAACTGTATTTTAATATGTTCAATTGTTTCAGTGAAAAACCAAACTAACATATCGAAAAATAATTATAATATCATGGAGTGGAATGTTATTACTTAGAGTAAAACGTTTATATTTGTATAATATGTTTATTAAATGCCATCGGTATTGACACATTTTGTATATGACCATAAAAAGTATTTTGACGTTATCGAATTACTTTTGAAACAGTTGATATTTTCTAATCATTAGGATGTTTCCCCAAAAAATTCTTCTGCCATTTAAAAAAACCCAACTAGCAACTGCCTCTTCAGATTTCGTCAAAGTATCACAAAATTGAAACTTGGACCCTACCAGGGGCTAGATGAAAAAGGTGCATGAAGGAAGGAATTGTTTTATTTAACAACGCACTAAGCAGCACACCGGCCTCGGTGGTGTCGTGGTAGGCCATCGGTCTATAGGCTGGTAGGTACTGGGTTCGGACCCCAATCGAGACATGGGATTTTTACTCCAGATACCGACTCCAAACCCTGAGTGAGTGCTCCGCAAGGCTCAATGGGTAGGTGTAAACCGCTTGCACCGACCAGTGATCCATAACTGGTTCAACAAAGGCCATAGTTTGTCCTATCCTGCCTGTGGGAAGTGCAAATAAAAGATCCCTTGCTGCTAATCGGAAGAGTAGCCCATATAGTGGCGACAGCGGGTTTCCTCTAAAAATCTGTGTGGTCCTTGACCATATGTCTGACGCTATATAACCGTAAATAAAATGTGTTGAGTGCGTCGTTAAATAAAACATTTCTTTCTTTCACTAAGCACATTTTATTATATGGCGTCGGAAATATGGTTAAGGATCACACAGATATTGAGAGAGGAAACCCGCTGTCGCCACTTCATGGGCTACTCTTTTCGATAAGCAGCAAGGGATCTTTTATATGCACCATCTCAGAGACAGGATAGTACATACCACGGCCTTTGTTACACCAGTTGTGGAGCACTGGTTGCAACGAGAAAAGTGCATGATGTGTGTTCTTCAAGTGGACTCTAATAAGTTATAAAATTCCAATATTGTTATTTCAAAATTATCTTTAGATTTATTTGTTTTCTTAATCGTGATAAAAATATATTAAATAGTCTCTTAAAATTTTAATATGTACACACGAGTACAAACAACAGTGTGCAAAATTAAAGAGTACAATTATTTTAGATTTATAAATATTGGACTTCCAATTTATGAACTTTTTTAGATGGACAACCGATATATACATGTACGTGTACTTACATATACTGTTTACAATTTTCTTCCTTTTTAGCATAAGTTTAAAGATGATATAAATATATTCAATAAACCTAACACAACTATAATGTTTTTGGTGTTGTTTTTGTTTTTGTTTTTTTTGGGGGGTGGGTTTGTTTTTTGCACGTGTGAAGAAAAAAACACTTAAAATTAAAATATTATTTTGTATCAAACACATTATGCTTAAAATTAACTTTTTAATGTTTATAACGTTTTAGTGCCGAATACAATACCGCGTACATATCACGAAACACAAAAGGGGAAAACACCTTTCTTTTCTTCTTTTTTCGCTTTTTTTGTTTTTTGTTTTTGTTTTGTTTTGTTTGATGTTACAGTATGACAATCAAAAACATTCACGAAAACACCTGGGAAATTAATCAAAATTAATTTAATATATGTAAATGGCTATGGTACCCAGTTCTCACTACAGAGTTCACGATATTGGTAATATCTATATAATAGTTTTTATTACAGTTGTTCCATTTGTTTGAATATCCGCAGGTTATTATAAACATATTTTGTTCGTTAATTACCTTGGAGTATTATTGATTTCCGTACAGGTGTATATAGGTGATAATAACCCATTTCTATTTTTCAAAGGGTAACGGCAGTCACACATTTCAATAACCAGCACGTGCGTCTATAGAGCAATTTGCAGGATGTTCGCAAAACTAATCTATTTCGCTGTTATATAGGATAACTTTCAAACAAACACTTGATTTAATTTGCACTTTTTCCGCCGGGGAAATCGACACATCCTAAGCACCTGGCAATTCTCACAGCAATTGACGTCTCCGGGAAATAGACCACTGTTAGTAGCGAACAAGGTGGTCGTTTCACCCTTGTCTGTTTCAATGACACGAGAAACTTGACAAATAGAAGTGATTGACAGGTGTGTAATGCTCTAACAACTTTTGGTTCCTAAATTTCAAGATGGAGGCAAATGCTAAGAAAGTGAGAAGCAATTCTACTAGAAATGAGTGCATAATATGTTTATTAAATGCAATCGGGATGGACACATTTTGTATATGACAATGAAAAGTATTTTGACGTTATCGAATTACTTTTGACGCGGAAGACTGAGATAACACGAATGAAGGAAGGAAGGAAGGAAATGTTTTATTTAACGACGCACTCAACACATTTTATTTACGGTTATATGGCGTCGGACATATGAGTATGAACCGCACAGATATTCAAAGAGAAAACCCTCTGTCGCCACTTCATGGGCAACTCTTTTTCGATTAGCAGCAAGGGTTATGTTATATGTACCATCCCACAGACAGGATAGTACATACCACGACCTTTGTTACACCAGTTGTGGAGCACTGGCTGGAACGAGAAATAGCAATAGTAACACGAATGAAAGCATAAGATTATATTATTGCTCCAGAAAATGCAGAATGCTCGATATATCTGCCATATTGTCACAAAATGGATGGAAATCAAAACCTCTATAGATATGAAACTGATTATTAGAAAGCAGGCCTGTGTGTAGGGATTTTAGCTGGGGGGGGGGGGGGGGGGGGGGGTCTAGACTGTGGCGTCGGAGGCTTTGGGGGTCGAGTCATGCTCCTACGGAAATATATTATTAAAAAGGAAAATTTGCGGGAGTTTCGACCCCCCCCCCCCCCCCCCCCCCGCACACGTACCTGGAAAGCATAATATTGTGCATTCTGAGCGGCATATGCTGCCTGTTTTTTCTAGATTCGAGCTCTGCACGGTGTATTTGCAGCTCGAGTGTCCTGTATAGACTTATGTGAAAATATGGCTAAATTCCACTTAGAGTTTTTAAAAAATGTCCATTTTCAACATTTCCGAAATATGATGTCACAGACCTTAGTTTGATTGTTTTGAAGTTTACTCTTAGCAGTATAAGGTTTACTTATATGTTTCCCGATGACTACTAGTAGTAGTATAGTCTACACACACTGCAAGAAGAAACCCGGCACCCCTATTCGAAACAAAGTAGGCTAGGCTAAGTCTGTTTCGGATAGCGGTATCGGGTTTCTTCTTGTAGGTTTAGGCCCCTAACGTAAGAAAAAAAACTGTTTTGGAAATAACCCAAAAATACAATTTTTGTGTGCACAGACCTTTAGTTTGATTCTGTCCAAGTTGGAGGATGGGACGGACTCTATATGTGTTTGTAGACAGAAGTAATATGAACGTCATAAAATTGACTCTTAATTTTAAACATGTTGTATTTGATGCACCTTAGCGAGTCTGGATTGATAAGCACTGTTGTTTTTTTCTATTAGTAAAGCTACCCATTAGTTTACAAAATAAATAGTTTTTATTAAATATTTCACATTCTTACACACCCGTTGGTGAGAGCATCATTTGTTATTTTTAATAACAAATACTTGTTAACACATGTACGTTTGTTAACAATTTCAAGACATACGACTGGCTGCTCCTAGGTGATGACCAGGTCAGCAATGCCATATATCCAATCAAACAACAGCACGGTCGAAATCAGGGGCGGTTTATGCTTTAGGTAAGGAGGGTGGGGTGGTCCGAAACAATATGTAAATCTTTATGATTTGAAATTATACATTTTACGTGGACATCAATTTAGATCTACGTGGTGGGGTTTTTTTGGGTTTTTTTAGTCGGGGTGGGGGGAGGGGGGTCCGTGCAACTGGGGAAACCCCCTATAATCCGCCCCTGGAAATCTAATTGCACTGTGACGTATAGTTAACCTGACAATCATTTGTCTATGACGCGTACGTTAGCTACAAGTAGGCCTACACGGGCTGTAAATAACTTTTAGTCCAGATGTTAAATTTGCTTAAAACCTGGTTTTTGAGGATATGTAAGAAATAGAATAATACACTCATGTATTCTTCTCTATTTATTAAATATTCCACATTAAAATTTCGTTCTTGGTCGGTTTGCTGCGCGGCAATTTGTTCATAGGCCTACTTTGAAAAAATTTACATTTTTAATATACGGTAACTTAGGCTTACATGATTGTACTGCAAATTTGTACGTGGACTTAGTAAATTTCCGTTATATTCATTACAATTTAAAGCCATTCCATTGGTCCAGCCGTAGCAACACAAGTTTGTTCATTTCTCGATAAACGTAAAACTAATGACTAGTAATGTCATCAGGGCACGTCATACCCGACGACGTCACTTTATATAATTATATATCATGACGTCATGAGTTAAGATGGCGGTTTTTTAAAATTCTGACAACGTTATAAGGATAAATTGTGATGTTAAAATGTAAAACAATATGGAAGATGACAGATTATTACTAGTTATTCCAAGTTCTACAAGTTCTTGTTGTGAAGAATTACCAGTGGAAAGTACAGACAATAGCGCTGATAAAAAGTGTTTTAGGTACGGTTGTGAGTACCAGGCTCTATGCTTATGAAACCTTTTAAAAACTTTAACAGAGTCAAGACTTTAACGTCATGACAACACCATACACATTGTATGCATCTGACGTCATTAGATATTGAGTCTATAGTCCGTCCCATCATCCTACAAAAATGTTGGGTTTTTTGTGTGTTTTTTGTTGTTGTTTTTGTGTGTGTGTGTGTGGGGGGGGGGGGGGGGGGGGGGGGGGGGGTGTAAATAATTTCAGTTTGGTTTGATAGAAAATTAAAAGTGTTTTGGAAATGACGACAAAAAATCATATTTTTCTGTGAAATTTAGAAAACAATCTGCTTGGAAATAAATAAATTACAGTAAATTCCATAGCATGAAAGAAGGCGTTCCCTATGGGACGGACTATAAAAGTTTTATAATCACGGGCCCAGATAGAAGAAGAAAGCAGTTTGTTTTGTTTAACGACACAACTAGAGCACATTGATTTATTAATCATCGGCTATTAGATGTCAAACATATGGTAATTTAGAGAGGAAACCCTCTACATTTTTCCATTAGTAGCAAGGGATATTTTATATGCACCATCCCACAGATAGGATAGCAGATACCACGGCTTTTGATATACCATTCGTGGTGCACTTGCTGGAACGAGAAATAGCCCAATGGGCTCACCGACGAGGATCGATCTTAGACCGATCGCGCATCAGGTGTGCACTTTACTACTGGGCTACGAGCCCAGAATACAATAACGTAGCGCTGACATCGACATGGTCTTCTAATAAAAGAAAATAGGATTCTAATAAAAGAAAATAGGATTCTGCAATTCTCAAAATCATATCATGGAATGTTTCAACGATGTTTTCTTAATGAAGTGAAATATCCAGAGTTCAATTAATCAAATAATTACAAGAGGTATATACAGACATAATCCCAATTCGGAGACGAGATTTAGCTGTCGGTAGAGAGCTCACCTTTAGGTGCTTGGGTCGTGAGATCGAATCTTCTCGGTGGACCATTGGGCTTTTTTTCTGTTCCAACCAGTGCCCCACGATTGGTGTACCAAAGGCTGTGGTATGTACTGTCATGTCTTAGTATGGAAAGATGGATATAAAAGATCCCGTGCTGCTTTTTCGGTAGGAGTAAGCCATTGAGTATCGGCAGCAGGTTTCCTCTCGTTATCTTTCTAAAAATCTTCGCCCAGTACTCACCAGATCTAGGTATTTCTTGTACTAGGGCAAAACATTGTTTTACTCGGTTATGCTTTGCTTTGAGTAGCACTGGCAAATCTCAATGGTATCATCCTTCTTTCGGGTTTTAAAAAAAAAAACAAAAATTTTTTTATTGTTCCAGATCATATAGCAGTGTCGGGGTTGGGAGCACGGGCGTTCGGGTCCTGGTCTAACCTCACTTTTGTGAGCCTAAATTAAATTTTTATGGCGCCAAGTGTTTTTTTAGACGAGTTTTCGGTTAATATGACATGGAAATTATTCATTGAATACCATTAAACGAAAGATTATCATTCTAGGAATCGACGTCACTTATATAAGTTTTGTGGTGTAAATGTAATGTTTTAATGTTTTATATTTATTGTTTTAAGCGAGTAGGGGTGTGTGTCTGATCGATCTTCGTTTCCGACCCTCTCTATATATATGAACAATGGCTATATAGCGTTGTGCGCATCGGTGTTCCGTCGACTGGTCAGGGGCGTAGGCTAGAGGGGTTCGGACGGACACCCCCCCCCCCCCCCCCACACCCACACACACACACCGCTGAAGCAAATGGTCCGCTATCAGAACTAAAACATACAGGTTTATACATATGGAGTTTCTGGTGGTGCAAAAACAAAGTAGAAAAAGGTCCACTTGGTTCATATTCACTGCTTAACCACTGCTTAACATATATATGGATCATGTTCTAAGCAACAACAAAATATGTTAAAAATAACAAAACTGACAGAAACTGATTCAGACTGAAATTCAAAACATGTATACAGTTGGACATGGATAGTGATCTATAACAATTGATGTGTAATACATTGGTGTTTAATTATTTTGTTAGTTAGACTTGCTGAACAGCCATTTCAACAGAAATTTTAAAAATATAAATAATAATAATAAAAATTGACTCTTGTATTAACTCCATTGCAAAAAAAAAAAAAAAAAAAAAAAAATAAATCCAGTTTTTTAAAATTCAAAATGGACCATTCACCCACCCACCCACATCCATTTTTTCTTTGTATTATTGGAATTGTTTTATATTTGCAAAGCCCCTTAAATAATCTTACAAATTGATTTTAGGTATCAAACAGTAACCACCACCACCACCACCACCCATATATATTTTATGACTGAAAAAATAAAACGGTTAGTACTTGTTATTAATGACATTGTATTTTCCATTATATTTATATTGTACTCTCACCTTTGATATATACAACATGAAAACAATAACAATCATAAAACAGGCATCACTGTTTAGTAATACTACTACTGATATCGAATATATATTACGTACAATACCGGCCTCGGTGGCGTTGTGGTTAGGCCATCGGTCTACAGGCTGGTAGGTACTGGGTTCGGATCCCAGTCGAGGCATGGGATTTTTAATCCAGATACTGACTCCAAACCCTGAGTGAGTGCTCCGCAAGGCTCAATGGGTAGGTGTAAACCACTTGCAGCGACCAGTGATCCATAACTGGTTTAACAAAGGCCATGGTTTGTGCTATCCTGCCTGTGGGAAGCGCAAATAAAAGATATCTTGCTGCCTGTCGTAAAAGAGTAGTCTATGTGGCGGCAACGGGTTTCCTCTAAAAAAAACAGTGTCAGAATGACCATATGTTTGACGTCTAATAGCCGATGACAAGATAAAAAGTCAATGTGTTCTAGTGGCGTCGTTAAATAACACTTTACTTTATATATGTACATGTATTTATATAGTTAATAGCAATTGTGGAGAAACCATTGATATGGGGGGGGTGGAGGATGGGGGGAGGGGGGGCATAAAAATAATACTATCAACAATATAAGTCTTTTAGGAATTAAATTAACAATACAAAACTTAGATATATTTCTGAGTATTTTAAAAGATAATCAGTACTGGAAATATTTTTTATTTTACCACGCTGTGCGTACAGTAAATTACAATGAGATGTACGGAAATGTCAACTTACTTTAGTTGAACTAAAGTAAGCCTGCATCGGCTATTAGACGTAAATATTCTACTGTTTTTTTTAAATACAAATATTGCAACTTTATATACAAAAATGTATCACTTTTACACCTTCTCAGGGTTTGGAGTCTTTTTTTTTGACTCACCTGCTTAAATAATAAATACAAATATTGCAACTTTATATACAAAAATGTATCACTTTTTTCTCTTCTTTTTTTTTTGACTCAGGAAATTAAAGTATGTGTCCTGTTTATTAGGTTGAATTTGTTTTGTTTTTTATTGATTTTTTTTAGGGGGGGGGGGGGTGGGAGGGTTGTCTGTCTCTTTTTTTCTGTTACGTTTAATATTTTGTCTTCATTTTCCTCCGCTCTTTTCTTAATGTAATGTTCTCTTTCTGTCTTTTCTCTCTCGTAATAGAATAGATGTTTAACGACACCCCAGCACGAAAATTACATCGGCTATTGGGTGTCAAACTCTCTCGTATTAAAACCCATCTTCATAAATCAAGGCTAATATTCGTTCCTCGTATTCAGCCTTGATACATGTAGTCAAGATTACTGATATCCACTACTATTGGAAGAAAATTTGTAACACCGATTATGTCCCTTACACGATGACATCGCTGACCAATCACAGCATCGGTAACATGTGACAATCTTGAAAGCAATACCAAAAATTAACCGCCGAAACCTTTTTTTTTAACATATCGTGACAAACACGACACGTTTCCACGGACGCTGACGCTGCCATCTTTGTTTACAATAACAAGGGAATCTGTAAGAAGCTTTGCGATTCGTTGCAATCAGATCTCATCGCATCCAATGAAATTTAAGCATTTTGTGGCACGATTTCTTGACGACATGTATCAAGGCTGAATACGAGGAACGAATATTAGCCTTGATTTATGAAGATGATTAAAACCAAGGCTGCAATAAACAATTTCATAAAGTGTTTCATAACTGAATAATCTGTAGTGTTTATTTTTTACAATATTATTATTATTATTATTATTATTATTATTATTATTATTTATTAAATATTTATTTATTTATTATTATTATCAGTTATTATTATGATTATTATTAGTTGTTGTCAGACCTCATTCATTCATTCATTCATCCATCCATGCATGCATTCATCCATCCATTCATTCATTCATTCATTCATTCGTTCGTTCGTTCGTTCGTTCATTCGTTTATTCATTCGTACATTCATACTCTCATAATATTTGTAGGCCAACGCTTATAAACAATGATGATCGTGGTTGTTTTTATTTTGTACACAAGGTGATACTATGATATAAATTCTGCCTGTATTTCTAGTTCTTTCGTCCACCCTCCCCCAGATCCACCGTTTTGTTGTTGGGTTTGTTTGTTGTTGTTGTTGTTTTTGTTGTGGGGGTTTTTTTTTTGGGGGGGAGGTTTGCTTATTTTACCGTGCTAATAGCATCAAACGCCTAGCTTTAAAATGCAACAAAACAAGTTCCGTCTCTTATAAATACTTTAATTACAATTTTAATTTTTAGTTTTGTTGCCAAGCATAGCTTTTTGTCTCGACGACCATCGGTAACGATTACAAGCGAACAACAGTAATCGTAGTTATCAACATCGGGTCTCCGGGCGGGGGGAGGGTGGGGGGCATATCTAGCCCATTGGCAGAACTCATTATGTAACTGGAGAGCCCCCCCCCCCCCGACGTTCCAACCAGTAGTTCCCCCACAATTTTGTTTTGTTTAACGACTCCAATAGACCACATTGACTTATTAATCATCGTCTACTGGATGCCAAACATTTGGTATATACGTGTATATGAACGGCCGTGGTATATGATATAATGTAAGATCCCTAGTAGAAATTCGATAAATGTTTCAGTCGATGATTAATAAAATCATTGAGCTCAAAGCAAACTTTCACTTACTTGCTTGTAATGTTGATAGCTTTTTACATTTATTCACTTTAAAGGGACATTCCTGAGTTTGCTGCATTGTAAGATGTTTCCGACTAATAAAATATTTCTACGATTAAACTTACATATTAAATATATTAACTTGTTTAGAATATCAGTGTCTGTATATTCAATGTGTTTCTGGTCGTCTTAATATTTGTAAGAAGCACAAATTGGATTTTGCCTTCAAATAATTTCGTACGTACGAAAGAAACATATTTTAGGAAATAAAATGAAATTTAACCTAGTACAAATATTCAAACGATCAGAAACACGTTTAATATACAGACACTAATATTTTATGCAGAAAAATATATTTGATATGTAATTACAATCGTTAAAAAGTCTTTGTTAGTCAATAATATCTTAAAAATTGCAGCAAACTCAGGAATGTCCCTTTAATAAAGCTATGGTGTTGTTTTGGTTTTCAATTCTTCGTGAAGCTGCCGAAACGTTAGGAGTATTTTGTAACATTTTTGATGAGATATATATAAAATAAAATAAAATGTCCCCGGTTTGGGAGTTTCGTACTGTATATTATTTAATAGTTACTTTATTTATTAGAATTTCTTTTTGCAGGATGTTTGGGGCAAAGTGCAATGGCTGCTTACAATACATTCCTACCAATGAACTGGTGATGCGGGCTCTCAATTACGTGTACCATCTCCCGTGTTTCGCGTGTGTCGCCTGCGGCCACCAGCTCCAGAAGGGTGACCAGTACGTCGTCAAAGACGGACAGTTGTTTTGCAGGATGGACTTCGAAAAAGGATTTAGTCTGTGTCCACTCAGTCCAAAAAGTATGCAAATGTTGTTTCTTTATAGATATAGATATATATATATGTGTGTGTGTGTGTGTATATGTATGTATGTATATCTTTCTCTCTCTCTCTCTCTCTCTCTCTCTCTCTCTGTGTGTGTGTGTGTGTGTGTGTGTGTGTGTGTGTGTGCAAGGACGGATTTAAGGGAGGGGACCAGTGGGACCACAGACTCCACCCCTACCCTTATAAAAATAATAGAACCGGCATCGGTGGTGTCGTGGTTAAGCCATCGGACATAAGGCTGGTAGGTACAGAGTTCATTTCATTTTAACTTATTTTCGTGTTTATCTCCAATTAAGGTTTAAGCACGCTGTCCTGGGCACACACATTTCAGCTATTTGGTCTGTCTGTCCAGGGCAGCGGGTTAGTTGGTTAGTGGTTTATGAGAGAGAAGAGGGTGCAGTGGTCTTACACCTACCTACTAAGTCGTTACTCCTCGCTCTGGGTGATATTTGATATGTAATTACAATCGTTAAAAAGTCTCTGTTAGTCGATAACATCTTAAAAAGTGCAGCAAACTCAGGAATGTCCCTTTAATGTAAATATTGTTGATTTTTTAAAAATATACATGTATGTGATGGGTTTGATATACATTTGTTTATCATATTAAAGAGTTGCTAATGCAACTGTAAGGGATTATTTGATTGAATTCAACAATTTAGTAGCCTAGATGACTGGTATTAATGTTCTCGTTCTAGCCAGTGTACTACGAGGTCGTGGTATGTGCTATCCTGTCTGTTGGATGGTGCATATAAATGATCCGTTGCTACTATTGCAAAAATGTAGCGGGTTTCCTCACTAAGACTATATGTCAAAACTACCAAATGTTTGACATCCAGTAGCCGATAATTAATAAATCAATGTGCTCTAGTGGTGTCGTTAAACAAAACAAATTTTAACTTTTCCTCTCTAAGACTATGTCAAAACTACCAAATGTTTGACATCCAATAGTTGATGATTAATAAATCAATGTACTCCAGTGGTGTCGTTAAACAAAACAAACTTTGACAAACTTTATGGTGATAATGTGTAGTCCTCTTTGTGCGAAGTTCCATTTTAAAATAGACCGGGCTGCTAATCAATACTCAGAGGCGGATCTAGGGGGGCCTATTATAACTATTTTACGATAGTTATAATTTTAATATATATTAATTTTCTTTCTTTTTTTACGATCCCCCTCCAAACCTCCCCCAAAGTTCCCTTGGCATTCCACCTCATGTCATTTGGGCCCCCCTAAATGAATTTTCTGGATCCGCCACTGATAATGACTGTGCCGTTATCAGTGCAGCGAGTTTCGTATCGCACTTTTCTAGACCATACACTTTAAACATCAAATAGCTGGAGTTTAAACGTGTTCTATGATGCCATTAAATAAACATGCATTTTTTTCTTCTTCTTTTTTGCAGGTGATACAAGCGACTTGGGGTTCGACGATCCAGACAGCCGAGACTCGGCGAACAAAGGTCCCAAGAGACCGAGAACGATACTAACAACGAGTCAAAGGAGAAAGTTCAAACAGTCGTTTGAAGTGAACCCGAAGCCTTGTCGAAAGGTAAGTTCAAACACGTGTTATCACTCTCAAAGGTGTCCATACAAATTTATGATTTTGTGGATTTTTTTTTCGTTCTTCATTCATCACGATAAGAGAAGGTCCATATTTTCGAAGCGATCTTAGTTTACGAAATCGTAAAAGCATCGTAAACTATGACGTCACTATGGCGTGTGCTGTGGTGACGTCACAATCTACGATGGTTTTTATGATTTAGTAGCACTAAAATGGCTTCGAAAATAGGGGCCCTGATTTAGAAAGCACGGAGTTATACACTCTCCAAAGCACCCCCATCACTTCAAATTCCACTTTTACTTAATTTTAAAGATTTATAATACTTTAATGAAATTGAAATAATTTTCTCCCATTTTCTTCCTTATTATATTATATACGATGATCTGAAACGGTGCAGCTCATTTTCACCTTTTAGCTACGTATTGGTGATATTAGTTTCTGAATGTTAAAATTAATGTCTCTTAATTAAATTAAAAGCTCACTTACGGTAATTAATTTTAATTATTTTATTTTTAGGTCCGGGAAGCACTAGCGGCAGAAACTGGTTTAAGTGTCAGAGTTGTCCAAGTTTGGTTTCAGAATCAAAGGGCAAAGGTAAACTTTAGTTATGACACGGCACAAAAAAACCCCAAACAAAACAAACAAAAACTAACAAAAAACACACGAATACCACACATTACCAAAGAAACAAAAACAAACCATCCTAAAATATTTTTATTTATTTTGTTTGTATATTCGCATTATGCTAGCTCCCCCCCCCCCCCCCCTCCACCGCCCAAAACAACAAAACAAAAACAAAACAAAACAAATCAAAACCCAAACAAATAGCAACAACAAAAAAACACACACACATACACACAAAAACTCATTAACAATTGTTTTCAGGTGTGGATCTAGAGGGAGTGCGCACCCACTAACATGGGCGTATGGGGACGTTTTGATTTAGGGGGGCTGGAGGGGTTGATTTGCCCGAAATTTTACCCAGATAAAAACTGCCCGAATTTTCCCCACTGTTTTGCCCGAATTGGGGGGGGGGGGGGTGGCAATTGCCCCCCTGCCCCCCGGTCGTACGCCCATGCCCACTAGTACCATCAAAATCCTCTGTCTAAAGCATATTAGTGTACAAATTTTGCAATACGTTGTTTTGACGTTGCACTGCCTTCCATGGAAACCTTTTGCAATCTCTGTTGGTTTTATTCCTCGTGTGACACGTAAATTAATTCACAATTTGTGATGGCTGTTTCAAAAGTATAAGATAGGTGTACTTAGTTTGGGGGGGGGGGTGCATGGGCGGATCCAGGAAATATTTTTAGGGGGGGACCAAAAAAGAAGGGCACATTGACTCGTCAAAAGGGCACCTTACTACAAGTTTTGATATTTACAATTAATATGAATTCCTACAGTTCTACGTCATAATATACTAGCAATAATGAAGTAAATTGGCGTCACTCGCGTTAGAACCTCAATGGGGCCCCATTGAGACTCAATAACACAGACACATATCTGCAAGCTTGCGCATGTACACGAAAATCTTGATTTCATTTATCTACAATATAATTATTGTTTACTTAAAAAAAAAAAAATTCTACAAACAAAAAGGGCACTTGGACATTTTGAGGGCACTTGAACAATTTTTGGGGGGGGGGGGGCGTCCCCCTGGTCCCCCCCCCCTTGGATCCGCCCATGGGGTGGGGACGCGTTTAAATGATTAAAGTTGTACGTTATCTTATTTACTTGTGAACTGGTCACCAGCCTTGGTGGTGGTGTGGTTAAGCCATCGGAAACAAGACTGGTAGGTACAGGGTTCGCAGCCCGGTACCGGCTCTCACACAGTTACAACTGTAAATGTACCACAGGCACGGCGGAGGCAAGTAAACTTGGGGGGGGGGGGGGGGACTGTCTGAGATCGAGGACATATAGCAAAGTTTCTAGAGGGTTCTGAGTTGTGCTCCACCGTAAAATTTTGAAAACTAGATGCCCTGAAATGCAATTTTCTGCATTCTACAAGTAAAATTAATCTTTGTCTTAATAATATTGTACCAGTACAAAAACAAAAATACTACTGCACTGTTTGACACTGGCTAAGTTAGTTCTCACGTTGTTTCCGTCTCAATTATAATTTATTGTCTCCTTGTTGAGTCTGCGATAAAGTTTATAAATGTACCATTTTACTTGAAAAATAAATGGTTCAATAAAATACTTAAATATGGACCTCCACGTAGTGTAACACAATATATAAGTTCACGGAAGTACCTGCTTTATTATTGTAATAAATGTCTTTGTGCATGTTGAAAATTGCCTACCCAGCATTATGAGTGGCAGTCCTCTTACAGGCGAAGTAGGAAGAGCTGACAAAACGTCCTTAAGCTCAAGTGTAATCTATAGACAGAACCACATACCAGTTGTTTTGCCATGTTATTTATTGCTCGAGTTTATCGTGCGCAAGAATATGGTATCACGAGTGGTATAATATAAATCTTGCGCACTATAAACGAGTGCACAAATTAACATGGTATGTGGTTCTGTATTTATTACATACCACCTTTCTATATTATTATTGACAAAAGTTTATTGAAATAATACAACTTAGTTCGTCTGGAAAGTTGGTTGAATTTTATAGAAATGAAGGAATGCTTGAGCCTGTGCGTCTTGGCTAGGAACATGACGTCATTCCTAAACTGGGACATGACGTCATTCCTGAACTGGGACATGACGTCATTCCCGAAGTCGGACATGACGTCATTCGGGTGACCACTAGTCCAAAGGGACATAGAAAGGTTCTTTTTACGTCCGAACCTTGTTACATACCCTATATGTAGCTGGTATTCAAAACTTGTGGCACTATGTTTCAAACGGTTCTCAACCGAAATAGTGCAACAAATGGACACACAAACCAAAAATGTATAACCTACCGTACTCACTAAATCCCGATTGAAGTACTTGTGTCATTATTAACAAAATAAATCTTCCAACGACAACCGTCAAAAGTCCCCCGCCGTTTTAAATAGTCTACATAGAGGGAAGCAACTCGCCGTGCACGTTATGAAAAGTACTGACATGACGTACGGCGACGTACTACTTTTTATAAACAAATGAAACACAATACAGATTAAACCCTGAGATGTGTATGCTATTTTCTGGAGTTAAAAAAAAGAAGTGAGATTCTCGCCCCCGCCCCCCCCCCCCCCCCCCCCCCCCCGCACACACACACAGAGAGGGTACGACCCTGCGTTTGTATTTGAGATTTCTTCTTGCAACATTTTTACTAGCAAAAACAAATACATGTAAGTTTAATGCTATGGGTGAACTCCAAAAGAATAAAACTAAATGTTTATGGCATCAGATTTTAGAAACTATGTATATTTTAGACACAGTACTTAACAAAGTATATCTTTGGTCTAAAATTTCAAAATTGATAGTTTTTAGTACTAAATGCTCTCTAGCCGTATTCGTATATAAACTTACTATATAAAGGGGATTTAGTTTCTGCATATTGGGGAGTACCTCTCGTTTATTATCTCTGTATCGATGGGTTTTTATCTTGCAGGTTAAAAAGATTGCCAGAAAGCAGAACCTAGAACCCAATAATAATTCAAACGGAGATAAAAAGTGTTCCAAGTCACAGAAGAGGAAAAAATCAGACGATGATAGTGATTCCTCGGGTGAAGAGACAGGTAAAAAAAAGAAAAGAAAAGAGAAATATATATATATATATATATATATATATATATATATATATATATATATATATATATATATATATATATATATATATATATATACACGTATATATATAAATTATATTTAAAAAAAAAAAAACCATATTTATTTCTCTCATTCTATTAGTATTATTTATAAGAGTAAGTAATTCCCACATTTTATTTATAAATATTGATAAATTCCACATAAAGTCCCTTTATAAATATTGGGGAATTTATTACGAAATTTTATTTATAAATATTAGGAACTTCCCATAAAATCATATTGCATTGTTAAAATAAAGTGAGAGTTCTCACAATTTCGTCAGTTTTGTAAAATAACATATAGATCAATATGAAACATGATTCTAAATTTGATTATCACACCACCACTACCACCACCACTACCACTACCACTACCACTACTCAATGCTTTGTGTATTTTGATTATTTCCTACAGACTGCGGGAATGCTGACAGTGACGAAAGTGGCTTACCAAGTAAGTAATAAAGCATGTGTTTTAATAATGCAGATATACATCACTTGTGACATAATCAGTTTCTTCAAGTCTATCTGAATGACTACTCATTCACGGGTGTTAACGGGCCAATGGAAATGTTTAAGTTTTAGTACTTTTATGAAGCGATCTTAGTACTAAAATTACCTTAAGTGCACATGGTAGTTGTTCAATTAATGTGATCTTAGCGCTAAGATCGCTTTGTGAAACGGGCCTTGGACAGACATATCTAATAACTGAAGTGTGTATAAAGGACAGTGTTCTGAAACATCAATATGTACATGTATATTAACAGTAGACATAAATGGGTGAAGAAAAAAACAAAATCGCCAAAAACAAAGAAATTAAACGTTTAAACAGATCATGACTGTCTCTCGTTCGCTGTTAGGTATTATTCTTCCTTACGTGCTAGTTAACAATTTGTGACAGCAGAGTAAAACAAACAAAATAGAACAACTATTTAAAATATTAAATATGAATTTTGAGTTCACAGTTTTTGTGTATTTTTGTTTCAATCAGGTTTAGCCGATTTGCCGCCGATGTCGGACAGCCAGACCTTTGGGAATCAGATGAGGACGTTCGACCATGCCACACAAGGTGAGTTCAAATAAAATCACAAAGTGTATACTAGTATATGCTCGCCAAAAACAGTTTCTGTGCACCAAATAAAATGGTCTCAAACCAACTGCAAAGTTTTCAAATGGCTGAAATTTGACAAGATGGTGATATTAACTAAATTGAGTTTACGAATTACCAATAAATGTCTTGAAAACCATTTGATTTGTCCTTCAAATAAATACCTTGTGCAATACATGCAAAGGAATGTTTTCATGAGTATATTTTGATTTGAGGTGTGTGTGTGTGGGGGGGAGGGGGGTCCGTTATTGATGTGTTCATTGTCAGCTGACCAGCACCTTGTGACGTTTGCTGGAAACATATCACGCCAGAGTTTAGCGAAGAGTAAGCAACGCTAAACTTTGGGAATAATGATTTGATAAAAATGAATTTATGACGTGAATTGCATTGTAGTAATGTGACATGCAAAATTAAATGAAAGTGATCTGATTATTTATTTTGTTCTTCATAATCGTTAAATTAGGTACATACATTTTTACTTATGAGTCTTGATTGCTTATATTTATGTTTTTTTAATTTGCAGGTCACCTATTCTCTAACAACAATCTCACTGACGGAATGTACTCTGACTCGCACCTACAGATGGAGGAGAACGAAACACTGGACCAGATGTTGATGCACGACAGTGGACCTCACAATCAAATCACTCCGGGGGCGGCTCTCATAAACCCCATAGACAAACTTTACTCCATGCAGAGTTCATATTTCAGTGCAGAGTGACAACACAGCTAACCACAATATTTTATTGACTATATACACGTATGTCTCGAAAACATTAATATATATATATTTATTTATTTGTATACTGTTACAGTAAAGACCAAAGATCAACTAATTCTGGTTGACGTTGCGTTTTGTCAATGGACCAGTACTGAAAGTTACCTGGGATGTATTTTAAAGAAGACCTGCGATGAACTTTAAACAAGATAACCTGAACTGCTATTAGTCATCGATATAGTATGAGCTTTAATGAAGATAACTTGAATAACGGTTATCCGAGTTCAATTTTAAAGAAGATAACTTGGATTTGGCATTAAAGACTGTTTGCAATGAACTAGAGAGAAAAAAAACCTTGGATTGGAATTAACTGATGTCCATTTTAAAGAAGAGAACTTGGATTTGGCATTAAAGACTGTTTGCAGTGAACTAGAGAGAAGAAAAAAACTTGGATTGGAATTAACTGATGTCTTGGATGGACCTTAACGGAGATAGCTTGAACCACTATTATTTGCGATGAACAATAAGAAAAATAGCATGGACCTATATCAACGGTTGTACGATGAACTTTAAATAAAATACTTTTGTTTTCACACATGAACAATGATATATTTGAAGGTTCTGTTGCGTAAGAAATGCAAGCTGGATTGTCAACATGCATTATCGAATATATTTACAAGTTAAAAACAAAACTACTACTTAGTGTCTCTTTCTTTAACTGATATCAGTTGAAGGTAGACGTTCGAAATGGCGCCAGACACTCTGAAGTTGCTTCAAGATGTGCTGCTATTCCGAGTGAATGAACAAAGGTACCATTTTTCACAATCACTCCCAAAGGAAGATTTTCGTAACAGCGCCAGTCATATATACCTTCCACTTATCAAAGAGAGTTCTGCCCGCCATTTGTTATAGACCAAAGTATGTTTTACGCTAAAAGATCTCTCTCTTTGTTTTCTTTTTTCTTTTTTTTTCTTTTCTTTTTGAAGTGATGGTGTATTGAACTAAGATACTAGTATTGTAGTTTGACGTGATTTCTGTCGGTAAGCGTCGTGTTGTGAAGAGAACTGTGGCTCTATCGTAAATGTTAAAAGACTTCATCGTCCAACCGACAACGTGTCACAAAAGAGGAGAACATTCGACATGCTGTTTACACAGTTCTTGTGTCAGTCTTACAGATATCAGATTGGATGTTCAGAACCTACGTAAGCAAAGATATGCAACTATTTGTTGAATCCTGTTGGCTCGAACCCCACTGATGCTCGAGAAAGTGTTCGACCCATCGGGTAGTTCGACCTAACCATTCGGTTAACATCGTGTAAGTGTAACTCGGGACTTCGTTTTTGGTTCGAGCGTTGCGATGTATTCGACTTTTCGGAGTTCGACTCAACGAGATCCAACTGTAGTTCGATATTTTAACCAGCAATGTGAAATTGCTCAACTCGACAAATGAAGCTTTGGAATCTATACTACACATTATTTTCAAGATAAACAAATAACCTCTGAAAATAGTGACCAGTATCGGTTCATAATTTCAGAGAAAAATTAATTAAAAAGGATGTCTCCGTTGAATATTTTGAATTACCAAAAGGATGATTTACACATTCCTGTAAGACGAAACGAACAAAATGCAACAAACTAGAACAATTTCAACAGTTGTTTATCGTGTTCGTGCAATTAACTATCAGTTTGTACCGTAAGGTGATCAATTTAAGTATTGTTTCGAAAGCAACGTGACAAAATATCCCAGTGTTAACAAACAAAACAAAAACAACAATAACATTTATTGTTGGTCAGAGTGCAATACAGCGCATGCGCGTGTGATTAGTAAGTTTTATCTGTGCCATACAGTCATAGCGCAGACTTGTTTCAAATCAGTTTTGGAATGACAGTTACTCCAGACGGCATGGGCTGAAAGAGTATATGATAATATATACACTTACGTATGTGAATATTTATTAATGTAACAATGCGTTGGTGAATCCGTTATATCTGTTGTTGAAATTTTGATGTTGTAAAATATAAATTTTTTATATTAGTTTTTTTTGTTACATTATTATCACAAATCCTTAATTGCTTTAACAAATTTATTTTAGTATCCATAGCTAATTTAGGTTTTGAGAAGTTCATTTTTAACATCGTATAGCTATGAAATGTCTTTTAGAAGATATACATTCCATATCTTAGTTGGGTATTACTTTGCAAGATTTATTTTAGACATTCCATAATAATGGCATCAGACAAATGGCCACAGTAAGAGAACAATTTTATTGAATATTTGATTTTATTCAATAATAATCACCATTATGCTTGCAAAAACAGACATGAAATTAATATATTTTAACCATTCCATATAATTATTACCTCTTTTTTCATTTTTTTTTTTTTCATTTTATTTTTCTTATTTTTTTTGTAAAATGCATTGCGAACATTCAGTTATAAGGATGTCTATTATAGCCTATTATAAACATTCCATAAATTTTACCTTTCTAGATTTTATTTATAGATCAATAATAATACAGAAGTAGGCTTTAAGAATATTAATCCATTGTATAATTATTATGACATCCTAGTTTGCATGCAGTATTCAACAATTATTTCACTACGCGACACGTCGCTACTCGCTCCTCTCCTTCTATTTGCTAATAAAAGTTCAAGTTTGTTTTGTTTAAGGAAGGCAGCATATTGATTAATACTATTAATCATCGGCTACTGAACGTCAGGCGGGGGCGGGACGTAGCCAAGTTGTAAAGCGCTCGCTTGATGCGTGGTCGGTTTAGGATCGATCCCCGTCGGTGGGCCCATTGGGCTATTTCTCGCCCCAGCCAGTGCACCACGACTGGTACATCAAATGTGCTGTCCTGTCTGTGGGATGTTACATATAAATGATCCCTTGCTACTAACGGAAAAAATGTAGCGGGTTTCCTCTCTTAGACTATATGTCAAAATCACCAAATGTTTGACATCCAATATCTGATGAATAACAAATCAATGTGCTCGAGTGGTGTCGTTAAACAAAACAAACTTCAACTTTGAAGGTCAGACATTTAGTAATCCTGATACGTAGTTTTCAGATAAAACCCGCTTTATTTTGTCATTAGTAGCAGGAGATCTCTTATATGCACTTTCTGTCTGACAGGGCTGCACATACCACGACCTTATATATATCATTTGTTGGGACAGCAAAACAAACCTCAATGGGTCCACCGCTGAGGTTCGATCGTACGACTCGAGCACCCCAGGCAAACGCTCTGTCAAACCATAAACATTGTAGACATAGACTTGCTGATGTGCCGTAAGGAATATTTTGGATGGAACTGAATTTTTTTTTTATATAAACACCATACAAACATTTAACATCAATTTTTGGATGAGCTTAAATAAAACTAGCTTCAATGTGACTAGAGGGATGGTGTGTGTGTAGGGGGGGGGGGGGGGTCCAGGGAAGGGCTAGGGGGTGATTAATCTAGAACAAAACGATTTTAAATCACAAAAAGAAATGCTCGAAACAGAAATGTGTCCATCATTGCTACAGATTTTATTTACATTTGTGCAATTTAAGGCATGCCAATATTTAGTTTTAATTTCTACTTTATAAGCTAAAATGGTCCAGTAACAGAAAAAAAAAATATCGCTCAAGTTGGAATACTGATACATTCCTGCTTTTCAATAGTATCGTGTTACTTTTAGCATTCCATTGATTTGTTTTAAAGCTTTGACGATTTATTTAGTGGTGCTCCGTTCTACCTCTGTTTTCCTCTTATGTGCTATGTTGTATGAATAAAAACGTACAAATCCAAACTTTGAGTTCAGTGTGTTTTAATATGAAAAAAAGAAGGAAGAAATTGTGCAGATTCGGCGTGGGGAGCTAAGTTTTTAGGAGGAATGAGTCATGTAACCTTGCAAAATATTCAGAAAAAAAATCGTGGATGCTGGAGATGTGGTTTGTTTCGTGTCCCGAACCCTCTACCCAATGCACGTGCACGCGCCTGATATTTTATATATATACAAGTGCATCTCTCCATAATACCATTTTCTGAACTCATCAGAATCTTCACAGTTGACATTCAACATCAGGCGCGTTTCCATGGGGGAGGGGGTGTTCTGGAGTCGAAATCCCACACCCTGTTCTAGCAAATGTTTTTGTGTTTTTTTGTTTTTTTTCCCCAATATATTTTCCGGGGGACCATGACTTGACTCACACCACACCCCCATAATGTAGTGTAAATCACAACCACCCCTGAGAAAATTCCTGTACGCGCGTATGAACATTGTCTGCGCATGCGCGTAAACAGTCCGCGCGCGCGCGCGCGCGCGCGCGCACACACACACACACAAACGATGACAAGAAAATTGAAGTGAAACGTGTCACAATGTTAAAGCGGCAGTATCCGTAATATTTTTATTATTTAAGCATATAGAACAGAAAATCCAATTACGTTTGGTGCATATAATAATGACGCCGCACTCCGCAATTGGTTTCACTACACTGGCTTATCCAGGTCAAAAACAAAGCCAGTATTTCAAAAGTGGGACACTTTTGATGGGCTCCTACTGATCTCGGTTTTCATTGGCTTATCACAAGTGTGGAATTCCCCAACAAGAGATCACGTGAGATTTCGCAATTTTTGAACAAATTTAACTGTCATATCTCCAAGACATATTCATATCCATAGAGGTATGGTACAATGCCTTTCCAGGGGTCGGTGGGTGGGGGATTTGCCTTGAAATTTTGAGTGGCCAGCTGTTGGCATACGCGTTACATGTAAGGGGGTGTTACTAATTACGTAAAGCTCTAGGGTAGAGGAAGAGGGTACTGTGTTCGATTTACGTAACATTTTTCAAGACTATATGTTATTTTTATTCATTACTTAGACCTAAAAGGTTATAGACTGTGTTGAGCGAAGTTTATATGGGGCCATGCTCCCCCAGAAAATACATTTCAATTTTTTTTAAGCTTGGGCAAGTAAGGGTTTCGACCTCCAATACCCTCCCCCTGCACATGCACCCGATTCCCCTCTAAGATTATATGTCAAAATTACCAAATGTTAGACATCCAACAGCAGATGGAAGGAAGGATAGGATATGTTTTATTTAACGACGCACTCAACACATTTTATTTACGGTTGTATGGCGTCGGATTATTATTAAATCAATATGCTCTAACTTTGATGTCGAACCCTACAATTTGAAATCGGCAAACGCATGTGTTAACTGAAACTGACAACAGGCTGTCGTTTGTGCTTTGCCGAGCTATGGCGGCACAGGCGACGAATCGAGCGTACACTTTTGACGATCTCCGTTCATAGCGCACACACGGGTTTTTTTTAAAGTGCATTTGAGCTTGTATTTCATATTTGTACATGATGTTATGATATTGTAACCAGAGAATGTAACTTTAACTGATGACAAATAAAGTCTGATAGCTTTCTGTGTTTCAGTTTAGTTCCAGTACTCCGACTGTAAGAGGGGGCGGGACGTAGCCCAGTGGTAGAGCGCTCGCTTGATGCGTGGTCGGTTTGGTATCGCTCCCTGTCGGTGGGCCCATTGGGCTATTTTTCGTTCTAGCCAGTGCACCACTACTGATATATCAAAGGTCGTAGTATGTGCTATCCTGTCTGTGCGATGGTGCATATAAAAGAACCCTTGCTGCTAATCGAAAAAGAGCAGCCCATGAATTGGCGACAGTGGGTTTTCTCTCTCCATATATATGTGGTCAAAGGCTGTGGTATGTGCTATCCTGTCTGTGGGATGGTGTATATAAAAGAACCTTTGCTGCTAATCGAAAAAGAGTAGCCCATGAATTGGCGAGTGGGTTTTCTCTCTATATATATATGTGGTCTTTAACCATATGTTCGACGCCCCCCCCCCCCCCCCCCCCAATCCTAACATAAAAACATTGATATAATGTGTACGAAACATTGACCTTCGATGGACCGATGTTTTACCTGAAAAGCAATCCGAACATGGCTTTTACCCCTCCCCCCCCCCCCCCCCCCCCCTTCCGAACATTGTTCGGATTGTGAAGTACATCGATATTTATGGACCGTCCCCAAGTTAATTTGCAAAATTATCGCGTGTCCACACAAGTCACAAATTTCAACAATTTACAAACTTTACAATTTGTTTGAGACCTTTTTATTTAGTGCACATGAACATTTTTGGAGAATATATTTAAATGCCTCTTGTAATCAATTCTCGAACAGCCCAAGTAGTATGCTTGATATTGATAAATTGGAAGTTATTATAAATAAATGTAAAAAAAACCCAGTGAAATAGGACATTTGCAACTTTGAAGTAGCCAGTTTAAAGATCCATTCTGGAAGATGCACGACGGCCACTTCCCGCCAAAAATATTTGACTTTTGCTTTGAAATGTAAACTTTCAACTATCTGCCCATAAACAATTACAACTAAATAATTTAATTTAATAGTAGAAATTTATTTTATTGGAGTATCTTTGGACGACAACCAAATAACGTCTGCTGATTTTGTTGAACTCTAGTCTGACAGCCGAATTTAACCGACGACAATCGCCTTCCAAGTTTACGTTTTGCAGCTTTTTAAAGATTTGTTACGACATAAGATAGGAATATATACTGAATGCGACCGTTTACATGGTGTACAATTAATTATATTACAATTTCGATATTCCAGTTGTTTATGCAAAGATTATGTGTGGGATCTATTAATTTGTAGTTATTTATCTGAAATGTTAAAATCTTAAAATACTAAAGTACAGTTACTTGGTAATCATAATGCAAAATATCGATATTATATATGTTGACCATATTAGTTTTTATTATCACCACGAAGCCAGAGCACCACTTTAATCTACTGTTATACAAGTGCCAGCCTACCACATGCACAGTTGGTTATCAGTTAGTAATACAAATAACAAGCAACTCCAAACCAACGGGTTATTTAAATACTGGAGGTTAACCGATCTGTCATCATCAAAGAAAGATTTGAAAAGACATTTTAATATCTCAATATTTTTTTAATGAAAAAATATTTCCAAAATGTACACGGGTCTATATTAAGCAACTACATAAAGTAACCCATGAAAGGCGGAAGCAGGTTTCCTCTCTATTTATCTCTGTGGTCCTTATTCCTTAACTATATCATATGACTGACGCCATAAAACCATAATTTAAAATGTGTCGAGTGCATCGTTAAATAAAACATTTTTCTTTCTTTCTTTTAAAGTAACAACAGGGGAATGAGGTCAGGTCAGAGTGTTTAACGTGTACATTCAGAGCAAGCTGTTGTAGTGCACACCTGTCCTGGGCACAAGTGCCAGCCTTGGCCGGCTCCTCCGTCCAGGACAGGAAAGGGGTGGGGTGGGTTGGAGGGGGACCACCTGCACTGGCAGGTGCAAAGGAGCACCAGCAATCCGACCATGGCCGGTAATAGCCGGAACAGGGGGGGATGTTGTTCTGATGTCTTATACAACACAAAGACTTGTTCTGGCAGACAATATTTATTGTACAATTAACACTGCAGTGAGAAGAAAAAGAAAATCACAACAGTCATCATTTGAAAGCAGCAATCTAACATAGAACTGCTAAACAAATATCCAGCCCTCATAACCTGCATTCTCAGGGCACACTTGTAGTAACAATGTCCAAACAGAGAACGGATATTCTAACGATCAGCACAGTTTGATTTGATTAGTTATTGTAGAAGAATTCTTTTTAACTATAGGTAGTCTGATTTGATTGATCAAAATTGGCCACAAGGATGTGCCAATCAGTTTAGTTCTGAGTAAAATACTACCAAAAATTACTCTGTGGTATACATCATTACTACAAGTCATCCATGAAAACATACATTTAACATAAATATATTAGATAAATTCAATTAAAGAACAAAAACAAGTTAAAAAAACCCAAGACAAATAAAACATGTTTCAAGTAACCTTTCAAATTCATTATATTTATTCAACCGGTCATTTTGAATGTTTCAATATCAAATTACACAAACAAAAGTTTAAGTTGTGAAGGAGGAGGTGGGGGCATTGTCAACATTTTAAAGATTATTAAAGTTTAATTCAATGATCCATTCATGGACACAGCCAGGTATTCAAAGTGTCTGCTCAACACTTGAGGGGGTCGAGGATCATGTCCCCCACCCATTAAAAACCATCTGAAATTAAATGAGCCATAAAGCATTTTGTTGCATTTCTGCACATTACTGTAAAAGCAAATCTTGGGGTGGAAAATGTACCCAATTAATTACAATACATTTTGGTTACTATGAGCAAATCTATACAGATATCCAAAGCAAAAGCAAATAAAAAATATCACTTGTATTTATATCTAAACTATCTCAATATTGTATGCAGTAGATTCAAATATCAAAGCCATCTCCAGATGGTAATAATGCCATTACTATATGCTTGTGTCAGAATTTCTTCAAGTGATGCTCAAGGTATTGTTAACAAACTATGATGATGTAGGAACATTGTTCAGCTTTGAACCACTAGCCTAGTCAATTAACAAGTCTATGTATCACCCAGTTAGGCTATATTAATTAGTAAAAACCTGGTGTCATTAGACAAAGGCAAAAGCTAATGCACAAATGGGTTTTTAGTCAGTACAGTTGCTCTATTTAGTGTCAGTCAGTTTTTCTGCTCTAGGTGTTAAAAGTACGAGAGGTGGGCAACTATATTTGGCTTAGACAAAAGATAATTTGAAACTGCAGAATGTACCAGTGTTGACTATGACATTTTAACTTTATGACATAAGATTTAGATAAATTTATAACCAATGCTATTGTTGGTTTAAAAAACCACAAAAAAAAAAAACCCACACCAAAATATGACAAACCTTTAAATTTATTTTATTTGACGTATTTTCATTAAATACGATGCATACTCTTCGCTACTGACATAACACACTTTAGCAAACTGCATCATATGTTAGTATTAATTCAATTTACAAAAACCTCTTTAAAAATTAATAAACATTAATTAAGTGTTGAAATGATTAACAATTTTCTAAATATTAAATCTGAATACTGGCTAAAATTAACAAAAGCGAACATGAGGAATGTTAGAATATGCCATACATTCCTTTTCTAACAGACTTGAGGCACTTTTAATATGCAATTTTCTACAGACAGGACAACACATACCATTGTCTTTGATATACAAGCTATGAGGCTTTAGTTCATACAGAAAAATAACACAATCGAGTGCACTAACAGAAATAAGCTCACTGTTCTCTAATTAAATAATTTATTGTATATTCACTTTTTGATTTGGGAAAAATATTTGTGCTTCTATCTAAGAGAGTTCATAAAAAAAATATGTTACTCAAGAAATTAAGTGGTTCATAAGACCTTCAACTACCAACAGTCATGTCTGAGCTTTGTAACAACACAATGCCTTCACAGCTTCAGTTCAAGTGTCCAGTAAAATGAATATGATCCAGTATGTGAATAAGCCATCCTTATAACAAGACAAATAATGGAAATTAATTTCAATACAGATAAATGTGAGAAAACCCCCCACCAAAAAGCTGAATTCTTTAGAATGTATATTCATAGTTTATCTAATTATTAATTACATAAGGTATTGCACACTATTTGATCTAATATCATATTGATGGTGTACCCCATTTATACAATAGTACATGTATTGCTATAAATGATAGGTTAAATAGTTAGTAGTGTTTTTCTTAAACAAAACATTTATAAATGCAAAATCTGCGTAAGTTTTAAATCAAGCATATTCAATTTAAGGCATACATTTTAAAAAAAAAATTAATGCATACAACGTAATGAATTAACAAAAATTAATTTTAAAGTACAACTGTTTTGCATTTTGCTTTTCATACAATAATTATATTAATTAGCCATGACCCAAATACAATAATGTCAACTATTACAGACAATAATATTCTGTTACACAAAAATGTTTCAAACAGTAGTCACCAAAAACATAACCTGTTTTAACTACAAAAAAAAACCGTTTTATCATACCATAAACAACATGGATCAGCTTAAAGCCACAAAGCACAAAACAAAACTGTTCAGTTGAATGGAATCTTTTAAGAAGAAATCCACGTTTTCAACACAAGTAATTGTAACTGATGCTAATCAACAGCATTCCACAGAATGAATCTGTCCAGCTAAGGTAGAGCAGCCAGCAGTTTTGTAATGAACTCTGTAGGGTCACTGATTTCACTCAAAAGACCTGAAAAGAACAATAATAATTTTTAAAATAATAATAATACATTTTCCATTAAGTTAATAATATCAGAAATTGTTTTAAATCATGTACATGTGGATGTATGTAAAATGTATTTATCCTGCATCCACTGTTTGTATTGACAGATTATGATGACTGATTAAAGCAAAGTCATAAACGTATACTATCATATTATGACTTTTGACGTCACTCATATGACGTCACATGCATAGCTACATTACAAAATTGATCATTTAACCTCTAGGTCATTGTACAGTGTGGCTGAAATAACAGAAATAATAGCTTTTCCCCTTATTTTTATGGTCTGCAAAATAAAGATAATAACTAGTTAATGACGTCGGATATCTGCTTCATCCTGTTCAGGCCGAATGAGAAATTCCGCTTGGCAGAGTCTCACGGATTTTCCCATTCTTACCTTCACAGAATAAGTAGGTATCCAACATCATTAACTAGTTATTCTCTATATATACAGTGTAACAGTTATAACTTAGCCTTTATGAGTTATTTTAATTATAGCCCATTGCGTGGTGGTAGCAGGTTTCCGCTCTCATTACCTGTGTGGTCCTTAACTATATGTCCGACGCCATGTAACCGTAGTAAAAATAATACATTCTTTCTTTCTTTTAATTATAGAGTACTGCAATATCCTACATACATGTGTAACAATGCATTATGATAATTAGTGGATGAATGTCTGTTTGAGTAAGTGTATGTGTATGTCTTGTAATGTGTAATTAATATTATTAAAAAAAAAGATGATAATTTGGAAAAGTGCTGTTCCTCTGTTTACTGTGGACTGACTGTGTGAGGTGATATTCATGACTCTCCAACCCTGACATCACATAATGTTTCTGGGGACAATAAATAATTTGAACTGATAACAAGTAAAGTTTGTTTTATTTAACGACGCCACTAGAGCACATTGATTTTTTTATCTTATCATCGGCTATTGGACGTCAAACATATGGTCATTCTGACACTGTTTTTAGAGGAAACCCGCTGTCGCCACATAGGCTACTCTTTTTACGACAGGCAGCAAGGGATCTTTTATTTGCACTTCCCACAGGCAGGATAGCACAAACCATGGCCTTTGTTGAACCAGTTATGGATCACTGGTCGGTGCAAGTGGTTTACACCTACCCATTGAGCCTTGCGGAGCACTCACTCAGGGTTTGGAGTCGGTATCTGGATTACAAATCCCATGCCTCGACTGGGATCCGAACCCAGTACCTACCAGCCTGTAGACCGATGGCCTGCCACGACGCCACCGAGGCCGGTTTGAACTGATAAAAACCCCAAACCCAAATGTTCCATTAAGACAACTGGTCCTGAACAAGGGTGATCATTGAAGGGGCAGAAGGAAGCTGCTTGGACTAAATCGGACGTCTTCGTGAAGTCGTTTGCAACGTCTTTGTGTCAAAGTGAACAATTATTTCTGGAAGATTGCCCTTAAAAGTCACTGACCCTTGTTTGTGAGTCAGTACCTTTACTATTTTGCAAATAACCAAAATTTTACTTCACAAGATCACACACATTTATAGCAGTAAGTTTCATTCTAACAACCAAAACAATACAAAAACAGTTCTGAAATTGAAACAAAAGATAAATATTCTTATATGTATTTTGGAAAAAAACAGTTTAAATTTTATATATATTTGGGGCAATAATAACCATTTACTTCACAATTCCCCCCACCCCCATCCCCCACTTATTAAGTAGCTATTTATTCAACTGTGGTAACATATCATTTAGATAAAAAATCTTTGAATTACAATTTGTCCTTTTCTATATGCAGTGTTAAACTGTTGTTCATTAAAATGTGAATTAAAGCTAAACTTGATGAACATATTACATTATTAAATCCCCAAAAAGCTAACTACAAAAAATCAAATAAAAACAGTAGTTTGGCTAGTTGAAGCATCTTTAGTTACCGTATTTGACCGGAAATAAGCCCAGGGGGCCAAGATAACTCATTGTGAGCTTAGCATTGGGTGGGCTTATTCCCAGACAAGGGGCCAGTTTTGTTGAAAAAAATATTAATAATAATAATTAAAATAAATAATAATAATTAAATTAACTAATAATAATTAAATTAACTAGGAAGAAAACAAAAAACGTTCAGTAGCACATCTATTGATTAGTGTTCCATTTGTTATTAATAAATAATAATTGTTTATTAATTGATTATTATTTTTTTTTTTTACTAGTATCTAATTATCAGAAACACATCTTCTATGTTAAAATTATTTAAATGCTGTTTATTTACATCCAAAATTTAATGCCGAGAAGACTTAAAACAACAGCAATTAACAACAAACTCAATAGCGTATACACACGTTTCTGACACAGTCAGCCAGCTAACACTAAAAAGAATTGTCAATCTAGGTCATTGTTCTTAGCCAATCAGAATAAGGTATTTGCCTAATTAGCATTAACTGCGGACCCAGTGTGGTGGTAAAAATAGACATTGGTTTTAGTTCAGACTTGGGCGTGTGTACTTCAAAGAAATACTGAATGCATGAAATTGAAAACAATGTTACACACTGTTACTGTTAGACTGCTAAATCTCACTGGTGGTAAAATATTGTGTTACATTTGTGTTTAATTATCTGCAGGAGGTATGACCTTTTGAATGAACTTTGAGCAAACTTACAATTTCGTGTTATTTATAAGGTGACGAAGTTGGGGGTGGGAGTATTTACGAATGAGGGCCTAATTTATTAAATGCTATCAAAACGGAGGGGGGCTTATTCAAAGACATGGGCTAATTTCCGGTCAAATACGGTACACATTTTGAAACAAAAATTGCAATATTGCTAACAATTTGTTTTTTGGGGGTGGGTCCATCTTAAACTCTGTAAATGGTTTGTGCGTATAAAACCATAGAACAGTTGACATACCAATCATATCCAGAAACTCTCCAAATGATTCACATGGCAGCATCTCGGTTTGGTACAGGCCAAGGATTTTCTCACACGAGTCCAACACAGGCCGGTCGTTGTGTCGAATATACTCAGCAAGGGCACTGCTCCATGAAACTCCACTTGAAAACGTCACTTTCTGGTAAAATAATTATTTGGTTTTTAAATTGTGATTAATCTATTAAAAAATAAATTCAAACACCCTTAAAAATAATTAATATTTCAGACAGACATCAAGATGAACATCCTGAGGTAACTGACTGGTATTCAATGATATTACATCATACTAACTGGTTAATGTTACATCAGGTTGTTTTCGGTTTCAGATCTTATTGCACTGCTCTGTGGTTGGGGAGGGACGTAGCCCAGTGTTAAAGCGCTCTCTTAATGCACAGTCAGTTTTGTATCAATCCCTGTCGGTGGGCCCACTGGGCTATTTCTCATTCCAGCCAGTGCACCACAACTGGTATATTAAAGGCCGTGGTATGTGCTATCCTGTCTGTGGGATGGTGCATGTAAAAGATCCCTTGCTACTAATGGAAAAATGTAGCGGGTTTTCTCTCTAAGACTATATGTCAAAATTACCAAAAGTTTGACATCCAACAGCTGATAGTGGTATCATTAAACAAAACAAACTTTTGCTCTGTGGTTCTGCAAAATCTTGTGATCTACAACAGGGAATCCCTTTGGCACCGACCACGAACACTATCAGTTTATTGACTAATTTCCAAACTGTGTTATCTAACGGCAGAAAACAAGCACTTGCTATATTGCATAATACTACATTGCTTGTATGTAATTTGTGTGTTTATTTTTTTATTAAATTGATTGATGTAATAAAACACTTATGACACTGTGATGAGACCAATATGATGTTTTATTTTTTGTGCTCCATAAAACATCACATCAGGCTTATCACAGTACGATAATTGCTTATTATCATCAAAATGCAATACTCATTAAGAATATCAAATAGCTAGGAAACATCTGGCCCTTCAGAAATCTTCGTGAAACGATATAATGACATACCGTGAACATTTCTTCATAGAGTGCATTCACCATTCCAAAGAACAGCAGAGTTTGTTTGTAGACGGTGTATTCTAATGGTGTCTTTTTGTCAATTGGAACACTGAAAAGTCAAACAAGAAAACACCAAATGGTAGACATTATAAATAACTTTCAGATTCATTTCAAGACTTTACACTAAAGACCCCTTAAAGGCACTGACACTAGTTATTGTGCAGCGTAAAATACTTTCAGCTATTATCAAGTTTCTTAAAAACCATTAAACTACATATTCCTTGCAACTTCTTGGTTCTAGTCATCCTGGTTTGCTGTTTAGCTCCAAATCCATTTTATATGAAACAGAAAAGATTCGTACCTCAGAAACTGGGGTCAGTGACTTTTAACAGTTAACTGGAAACACATTCGCTGAACTTAATAGTATTAAATATTTCTACCAAAACATCTCATCCATCAGTTAGAATGTTTATGTAAAGTGGACATCCAAAATATGAGTTTTACAAGAGATTTTACTATATATATATATTTTTTAATGTATATTGTCATTATCCTGCACCCCCCTCCACTTCCGCCAAGCATAGGTTGTATGCTTCATAGGTGTTTGAAGTTGGTGGAGGGGGGACCACCCCTATCTCCTAAAATCATACATTGCCACTCACCCCCACAATTGAAAGGGGTACCGGCTCCCACCCAGAGCCTAAGGCTATGACACCCTCTTCTCTCTCACTAACCCACTGTCCTAGACAGACAGCCCAAATAGCTGAGGTGTGTGGCCAGGACAGCATGCTTGAACCTTAATTGGATATAAGCATAAAAATAAGTTAAAATGAAATGAAAGGTAAATATAGGTGCAACCCCCACCCCCACCTGTAGCTGGCATCTTCTGACAACTATGCACTAAAAGACAATGTTGATAATTACTAACAGTCCCTTATATGTGGGTTTTCTTAACAAACCTTCGGCTTAGGTGACAAAAAATGTATATTATTCGTCCCCACCCACAACCAAAAAGTAGAAAGAAACAGAAGGTAAAATCACATCCTTGTCTATATTGAGAATGACAATATCTTACGTTTTAGCGCCGACTTGACAGACGTGTCGACAGTGTGCGACAATAAGCAGGCGTCGGAGAAAGGTGATGCGGTGTTCCTGCCACTTGTCTGGTGGGTGCACCAGCATGGACAACACCGTGAAGTACAGCGGCCCATCCGACTGTGGGGAAGAAACATAAGAAAAAACATTTTAAATAATGAAGACCACTTTCTTTGAGGTCTAAAGATGGGGGAAACCAATTAAAGCAAATAAACGTTTGTTTTGTTTAATGCCACCACTAGATCACATTCATTAATTAATCCTTGACTATTGGATGTAATTTGTTTTTAATAATATTTAAGACACGTCGTTTTCAGTTGTAACATGTTACATTTGTTTCATTAGCAGCAATGGGTCTTTTATAGGCCCTTTTTCACAGACAAGACAGTACATACAATGGAATTTGATACTAATTGAAGCAATAGGGGTCCACTGGTCTAATTCCGACAGCATGTTCATATCAGAGGTCATCGAATGGACTATAAACTATTAATTTGCAAAGTTCGCCATTCAGACTTATTGGACTATATTTCATACCTAACAACTGTCGTCTGAAAAATAAGATGGGGTGTAATTAAACATTATGGGCCGAATTTACGAAGACTGTTTTTCCTAAACGCAGGTATTTAAGCATTGTAAATGTATGTGGTTACACGCGTGTAAGACATAAACAGGTATTTAAGCATTGTAAATGTATGTGGTTACACGCGTGTAAGACGTAAACAGGTATTTAAGCATTGTAAATGTATGTGGTTACACGCGTGTAAGACATAAACAGGTGTTTAAGCATTGTAAATGTATGTAGTTACACGTGTGTAAGACATAAACAGGTATTTAAGCATTGTAAATGTATTTAATTACATAAACAGGCATTTAAGCATTGTAAATGTATGTGGTTACACGCGTGTAAGACATAAACAGATATTTAAGCATTGTAAATGTATGTAGTTACACGCGTGTGAGACATAAACAGGTGTTTAATCATTGTAAATGTATGTAGTTACACGCGTGTAAGACATAAACAGGTGTTTAATCATTGTAAATGTATGTAGTTACACGCATGTAAGACATAAACAGGTGTTTAAGCATTGTAAATGTATGTAGTTACACGCGTGTAAGACATAAACAGGTGTTTAAGCATTGTAAATGTATGTAGTTACACGCGTGTAAGACATAAACAGGTGTTTAAGCATTGTAAATGTATGTAGTTACACACGTGTGAGACATAAACAGGCTTTGTAGATTCGGCCCATTGGCTTTTTTCTTTGCACCGGCTTCAGTGGTGTCGTGGTTAGGCCATCGGTTTACAGGCTGGTAGGTACTGGGTTCGGATCCCAGTCGAGGCATGGGATTTTTAATCCAAATACCGACTCCAAACCCTGAGTGAGTGCTCCACATGGTTCAATGGGTAGGTGTAAACCATTTGCACTGACCAGTGATCCATAAATGGCTCAACAAAGGCCATGGTTTGTGCTATCCTGCCTGTGGGAAGCACAAATAAAAGATCTCTTGCTGCCTGTCGTAAAAGAGTAGCCTAAGTGGCGATAGTGGGTTTCCTCTAAAAAACAGTGTCAGAATGAGCATATGTCTGACGTCCAATAGCCAATGATAAGATAAAAAATCAATGTGCTCTAATGACGTTGTTAACTTTACGTTTTTTCTTTGCTTTCATAACAGCTGCTGATTAAACAATGTGCTGAGGTGTTGTTAAACACACATTCCCTTTCTTTTCAAGACGAAGACCGAGCAACATAGACACGAAGGAAGGAAACATAGGTAATCAATAGTTATTTACGTTCAAAACCGAAACACACAAGTTTCACCTGCAGAGACAGGTAGGAAATTCTATCTTCTCTAAGCACAGAGGATTGAATAACTGGCTAATGTAGAAAGGTCACACACAAGAACTGTTGTTCTTTTGACAGTTACATACCCCGGAATAACATATCACTCATTTATCTTTCTCTGTGTCTACCGTGGATTACAGTACAGGATATCTGACTACTAAAGGAAGGAAATGTTTAAGCACACCTCAGGACCTTTGTTAATCAGAGGCAGTGACGAAAAGATTATCTGTTTTACAAAACCTCAGCACATCTGTGACAGTTAGGGGTCAGTTATCAAAGATAGAAATAAGCAGAATTTTTTTACTAGTCCACCGGACAAATACATCTAGAAATCTACTTGTCCGTCAATATTTCCACTTGTCCAAATATATGGTTTCATGTTTTTGATTGCTCAAAATGAAACTGCATTGAACATTTTTACTTGTCCACTGGACAACCATAGAGGTGCATTTTGTTTGTCCGAGCAGATTTTTATTTGTCAGGACAAACGGACAAGTGCTTATTTCGAACGCTGGTTAAAGGTAGACTAAACTCCAACAAGAGCCTTGTGTTGGAAAGATGCATATCCGGACCACCAACACATACTGACACTTTAACAAATGAAAAACGCGTAATTTTAGAATTAATAAAAAAACGTGATTATTCCTGCTAACTGGGGGCAGCCATTTTGTTTTGTTTTTGTGACGTCCGGTGGTATAGCTTGGGGCGAAGTGACGTCAGCTCAGGTCCAACTTCTCTATTATGCACAGTGTAAACAAATGCTCTAATTTACGATAAGGCGCTTCGCTTTCATCAACCTGACTTGTAAAACAACATAAATGACTTGATAGTATAATAAACTATTTAACTAAATATATTTCAATTTGCATCAATATAACGAAATGGAGTTATAGTATTTTTTTCTTTAAAAAATCCAAAGAAAAAAAGCATATTATTAGGCCTATTGGTAGGATACATTCGAGCAAAAACGACCACTCACGATACCTAAGTGATAATTTCCTTTTCTCTGGGACTACGTAATTGGTCAGTTTTGTGATTTTAGATGGGAAAGTCTACTTAATCAAGGGTTTTACAGAATTACTTACAGTAATAAAGCTGGTAAAGTCCATTACGATTTGAGGTTATCACATAAGACCCTGTGATCTTAATAAAAGAGGCACGTCTTTTTAGTGTGTCTAGACACAATGTCTAGGGACTGTCTAAATATACACCTGCCAATCAAGAACCACAGAAAGAAAAGACCAATTAAGCAAGAAAACGCTCCGACTATTATTTCAGTACGTGGTTTAATTTATATACAAAATATAATACAGTTATTTCAACACTTTGACAATGGTGGTTTATTTTGTATTGAAAATTAAACCACATATACACGTTGCTGTGTTACTGGGATAGATATCATTACAGAACATTGCGATGCATCCGCAAAAATCAGGTATGTTTTGTTTCTTCAGTTCGAAGACTAATTCCTGACGTGACACGTTAGGTATTACGTAACCACCAGCTCGCCAGAGGGCATATTCACTGGGATGGTACAAAATGGCTAAGCCCGTTATATATAACAGCCGTCACATTTAACTGTTTTATTAATTAACTACACGATTATACTTGTTGATATTAAGCAATAATGTGCATTATGTATTGTTGAATATGCACACCAGTCCAAAAGCCTTGCTTTAGCATTCCTTTAATATAATGCACTCGGTCTACAAAAAAAAAACCCTATCTTACCATACATGCTACTCTAGCATCAAGGGTTGTTTTACAGGCACATTCCATATGGATGGTCTTTGATACACCCAAGCCCTTTAACCTACACCAAAGAGGTTGGTCTAATACGACAAATAAAGATTTACACTAATATACATTAGTGCTGAATATTTACAAGTTTAACAAAGACGCCGTAGGATTAGATGTATGCCTGCGTTAATTAATACCTTGTCCTGAAAGGTCAAAATATATTTAAATACTTTGATTTATTTCAGTAGCTTCGTGGGTGTGTCCTATACCATTTTCTTAAAAATATTCCAAATGACTGGATCGAGAAATACTGGGGCATTCCTTAAAACAATTTTAACACACGCAAAATGTTTTTAATGATACTGTGTACTTAATCGACATGACCATTTAGTGCACAAATCCACTATGACAACCATTTAGTGCACACATCCACTATGACAACCATTTAGTGCACACATGCACTATGACAACCATTTAGTGCACACATGCACTATGACCACCATTTAGTGCACACATCCACTATGACGACCATTTATTGCACACCTCCACTATGACGACCATTTAGTGCACACATCCACTATGACGACCAGTTAGTGCACACATCCACTATGACGACCATTTAGTGCACACATCCACTATGACGACCATTTAGTGCACACATCCTCTATGATGACCATTTAGTGCACACATCCACTATGACGACCATTTAGTGCACACATCCACTATGACGACCATTTAGTGCACACATCCACTGACGACCATTTAGTGCACACATCCACTATGACGACCATTTAGTGCACACATCCACTATGACGACCATTTAGTGCACACATCCTCTATGACGACCATTTAGTACACACATCCACTATGATGACCATTTAGTACACACATCCTATCCTCTATGACGACCATTTAGTGCACACATCCACTATGACGACCATTTAGTGCACACATCCACTATGACGACCATTTAGTGCACACATCCTCTATGACGTAGGTTGAAGGCCTTGATACCAGTCATAGAAGATTTACTGGATTAGGACAGAGTATCAGAGAGATAGGAATAATACGACTAATTAATACTCTTACCTCAAAACAATTCTCCACCCATTTTTCTTTTGCCATGTCGAGGAAATTTTTTACACTCTTCTCATCTCGAGTTGCAGACCTTGTACTACAAGAAAACATACAGGTGGTACTAGTTGGTGAAAACACAGAATAATAATCAACAGGACAACATGTACATATAAAATAAATAAATGATTTTTCAAGTGTAAGAACAGAAAACCCATCTGTAAACATGAACATGTGTCGAAATTAGAAGTTTGTTTTGTTTAACGACACCATTACAGCACATTGGATGTCAAACATATGGTCATTTTAACATAGTCATAGAGAGGAAACCCACTACATTTTTCCATTAGTAGCAAGGGATCTTTTATCTGCACCATCCCACAGACAGGACAGCACATACCAGTCATTGTGCACTGGCTGGAACGAGAAATAGCCCAAAGGGCCCACCGATGGTGATCGATCCCAAACCGATCGTGCATCAAGCGAGCGCTCTACCATTGGGCTACATCCTGCCCCGAGCATGTATCGAATACTTCCCGAACACATAAATAGCTACGTGTTATAGTAATCACAATATTGTTACTATACAGAATGTTATGTCTACAGAATAACACAACCGATAAAGATGCATTGTATGGGATATTTAGCCAACATAACATGGATATTTTAGTAATCCCTTCAACTTAACAAAATGTTAAATAGCAGTTGCTAATCAAAACAAAACGTTTCCTTGTATAAACAGAAAATAATGGTATCCAAAGAAAATTTGATTTTCATACATCAAAGCAAGTGGTGGTGGCTTCTTACCATTAACGTTATCTTTTGACTGGAAATATGTAAGATATTGTTTCATGTATGCCAAATGACACCTGATACATGGTGGGGGGTTTTTTGGTGTGTTTTTTTTTTTTTTATTATTATTATTATTATTATTTATTTATTTATTATTTATTTCTTTGCCTTTTTTGTTTTTAATGTAGCTATTATGAAATAAAAATTCTAATAATAATAAAAATATATATATATCTTACTGAATGACCCATTGTAAATTGCATTATTTTAAAAAAGTAAAGTTTGTTTTATCTAATGACGCCACTAGAGCACATTGATTTTTTATCTTATCATTGGCTATTGGACGTCAAACATATGGTCATTCTGACACTATTTTGTTTTTAGAGGAAACCCACTATCGCCACATAGGCTACTCTTTTACGATAGGCAGCAAGGGATCTTATATTTGCACTTCCCACAGGCAGGATATCACAAACCATGGCCTTTGTTAAACCAGTTATGGATCACTGGTCGGTGCAAGTGGTTTACACCTACCCATTGAGCCTTGTGGAGCACTCACTCAGGGTTTGGAGTCGGGTATCTGGATTAAAAATCCCATGCCTCGACTGGGATCCAAACCCAGTACCCACCAGCCTGTAGTCCAATGGCGTAACCACTGCTGCCACTGAGACCGGTACATTATTTTTAAGAAAGATGACCTTATGTTCCACCAAGAGACACAGCTGCCATATAAATAAAACATTCACCTTCTTGCACATCAGAAACAAAACAATAATGTTCAATAAAAACAAAACAAAAACAAGGACGAAAGAAACGACCAAACAAAAAACACTGACAAAGATTTATGTACCATATTTGTGGCTTTTATCGTTCTTTATTACACCAACTACATCCCTGTAGCCAACTTGTGAGCACATGAACATGAAGGGTTCTGTGTTACATGCTTACATGCTTTCTCTTTGAATATTTAATTTCTTGTATATTCTTGTAATAGTTGTAGTCGCCGTTACGGTCATATTTTCATTATTGTATGTTATTTGGAGAGGGCCTCATAAGTTGGACAACAAGTGTCCAATCCATTTGTACATTATATGCAATAAAATATGTTTCAATAAAAACTTACGTGTTGATGACATACAGGGCCATGTGTATCATGTAGGGCAGCACATACATGTTGCTTTGTCGCCCCCCACCACCGCTTTCATCACTAAACGATTTCTCGTTGGCAAAACGCATCAGTAACATTTTGATGTCATGAACTGTGTACAGGTGACTTGGGTCACGCACTCCTGTACACTCCTGCAGATAGTTGTTATGTCTGAAAAGAGAAATAAAAAAATACAATAACAAGACCTAAATGTAGCACAAAATGTATTGGACAAAGAGAATTTTTTTTTGAACTAAAAAACAACATGATCTATTATTTAAAAAAAAATAAAAAAATTTAAACAAAATATGGTGACTGAGAGTGGAAAAATAAATATAAACAATAATCTCTATAAAATTACAATTTAATTCTATTACAGACATGACAGACACATATTTTTCTTATCCTAATTTTTCTTTCAAAAGTTGGGAGAAATTGTTACAATAATTCACTTATCCCAGTTGTCAAAATACTATTGTAAACTATGTATAATGAGCGTTTGCTAAAATTTGTCATTAATGAGCTTCTGAACCTTTTTTAATGCTCAATTAAGTAAAGTTACTCCTCATGGATCACAAGCCAAAAGCTGAAAGGTATTTTTTATATACCCACCACCCACAAAATAAAATTTTGTTTAAACTAAGTATGTATATGGTAAAGCATGCGGCAGATCAACCAGGCAAAACAAATAATTACAAATGACTATGGCCCCTCTCCTACACCATATACCATATAACCGGAAATTTTAGAGGATTTTTATTTTTGTGGGTTTCGAGGCTAAGTAGTCAGCATTGAAAATATAAATCCTTGAAAATATTTGAAAACATCAACAAATTCTATCTAAAATATTTAACAGTGGCCAATTAGGCTACAGCTGAGTGTTCTATTGTTTAACATTACACATCGGTGGTATCGCACAACTGGCAGCCGAGGTGAAACTTTAATCAACAATAACAAGTATACTTGCAACTAGACTTGCTAAAACTCGAAAATAAAATCACTTTCAATTTAGATTTGGCAAACGACGAAAATAAGAAACCTTGAAATGCTTTTATACCCCAAACCACGAAAATTTCCGGTTATACGGTATATAGTTTGTTTTGTTTAACGAAATCACTGGAGCACATTGATTAATTAATCATCGGCTATTTGATGCCAAACATTTGGTAATTCTGACTCGTAGTCATCAGAGGAATCCCACTATACTTTTTCTAATGCAGCAAACGATCTTTTATATGCACCATCCCACAGACATGATAGCACATACCACAGCCTTTGATATACCAGTCATGGTGTACTGGCTGGAACGAGAAATAGCCTAATGAGCCCACCAATGGGGATCGATCCCAAGCCGACCATGCATCAAACGAGCACTTTACCACTGGGCTACATCCCTCCCACCATCCCACCCCCTACACCATGTGATCAATTCTGAAACAGCCGGACACTGTCCACCGAGATCTCACCTGGCCAAGCATGTTGCAAAGACCGATTCCTGCACCTGTGGCCCCCACAGTGGGAGCAACCCATTACACTTGGTGTTGGCGTTCTGCAGGGCAGCACTCTCCCACTCCTCTCGACCACGGGCGTGCCTTTACAAAGAACAAATGAATGATGAAGATTATATATTATAGAACTCAGAATTTGGTAGTAATACAATGACTAAATGATAAAAGTTATATAAACAGGCATTCTGAGTACTGTTAAAGCAATATATATCCCCTATCAGGCACAAAATTTGTTCGTATCTCCTAAATTCAAGGGCCATAACAGTGTGAAAATGGGTAAATTTCAATGAAAGTCAAACCTTGATCTGTAATAGTGTATGATAAAGCTATACATAAAATGTCAGCTCAATGTATCAAGTCACTGTGAAAAAACCCATTCAGAAAACAATATGTGGGACAGACAGATAGATGAACAGGACAGAGATGAAACCTAAGAATAATTTTAAGAATGCTTTTTTTGTTTCTTTCTTTCTGTTGTTATTTGAAAAATATTCTGAATGCATAACTGTCACAAATTTAGAAGAAAAAAAAAGGTGGCAGTGAAAACTAATTCCTATAAAACAACAAAACTGAAGATATTCAGAACCAGAGCACCTAATATTAACTTAATGAACATGCTACAAGGGGAGAAGTTACTTCATACCTGACGGCAGCAGCATGGCAGTCAACATGGATGACGTTGAAGTGCGACACCGTCGTGTAGCCAACAGTTTTCCGAGATTTGTTCTCAAAATCATCCAGATTTGTTCGTCTTGTGAATGTGTAAACAGCAAGGACCTGTCCAAATGTATTAAAGTTAAATGATCAGAACATTAGTATTAATAGGTATCAAGACCTAAAGTTTAAACAGCAATTAGATGACAGAGTGAAATATAGCTACATAATTCAACAATTCACTATTTTACATCATTGAAATTATGCACACATACTATACGTATAATCAACAGTAAAAACAACCATCAACTTTAATAGACACACACACACAAAAAAAAGAGTTAAATTTTGTTTTGTTCACCAAACCACATCGATTTATTAATCATCGGCTACTGGATGTCAAATATTTGATAATTTTAACAAAGTTTTAGACAGAAAACCTGCTACATTTTTCCATTAGTAGCAAGGGATCTGATCCCAGACAGGGTAGCACATACCACAGCTTTTGATATACCAGTTGTAGTGTACTGGCTAGAACGAGAAATAGCTCAATAGGCCCAACAAAGGGGATCAATCCAAGAAAGACTGTGCATCAGGTGAACACATTGCCATTGGGCAACCTGTCCAAGCACAATTTAATAGTCTGAATACCAAAAACAACTTTATAGTGTGTATATTAACATGAGAATAAATCATATCTAAGATGAGTGAAGAAATAGAAGATACTAATAATTAATGATCGATGAGTTCTGAAGATGTTCTGTTTACCTTCTGTGGCTGGTAGCGGTAACCTTCCCTGCATATACAGCAAGTTAGACCGGTCTCCTCTTTGAGTTCCTCCATCTGTTTCAAAACAGAGCTCTTCACAGTTACCTGCCCCTTCTCATTGGTCTACAAAGAAAGAAATGTTCTATTTAGTGACACATTTAACATATTTTTTTTGTAAAAAGTTATAGTTTGTTTTGTTTAACGACACTACTAGAGCACATTGATTTATTAATCATCGGCTATTGGACGTAAAACATTTGGTATTTTTTTACATAATAATACAAGTAGGCGCTGTCTGGCTCCTAGGTGGAAAAGTTCATGTACAGGGCTGGAACAGCTGATTTTTTGCTAACAAAGTGTGTTATTTCACTGGCTAGATTTGGGTCTCGTACATACCATGCATTTGATAAACCAGTCATGGGACATTTGTTGGAATGAGGGGGAGGGGGGGAAGAGGGGTGTGCAAGATAAACAACAGGTCTATTGAAAGCAAATCAATTCTACTGATTCATCTCGTGAGTAATTTACCACTGACCTGCATCACCATCCCCACTCCAGCAAATTAAGTTATCACCATCATCGATAGCATCATAATGAATAAAAACATGTCGGTAACTATTAAATGTTTCAACTAAACATATGAAGGACTGATAGTTTTTTCTTTTCTTGTTGCTTTTTTAAATATCATTTAATATTGTAAAATTTTATTTCAATTCCCAACATTCTTCATATTTTCCCTATTAATACAAGACAGCATGAGACAACTCACCGTCATTCCCAAAGCGCCCAGCTGCTTCTTCCGTACAGCCATAGCCAAACGTTTCTTTTCTGCCTTCGTCTGATCACGGATTTCTTCAATCTGCAAGAAGAAAATTTGTCCAAAATATATCATGAAAAGTATATTTAGAATACATTTTGTTCCATCACTAGATGTGTTTTGCCAATCTGCAACTATCGGGTGTCAAACATTTGGTATTGGTGACATTATTTATTATCAGAGATTAAGCAGGAACACAAAATAGACAAAGGTTACTCCGGTTTGACAGGAAAGTATTTTTCTATTTATTTTGACACTAGCTGGAATGCAGAAAAAAAAAGCGAAAACATATATACATATCAAAAGTCTTTGGTTAACATTACATAAAGTATTCAGTTAACGATTATTATAGTCTTTGGCTGAAACCGGATGGTTTTGTTTGTTAATGATTTAATAAACCAGATGAATTTCTTTTAACAAAGGTTCAAAGAATCCAAAATAAACCTTTTGAGCTGCAGATTCGTTTCCTTTGAGAGCATCCAGTAGGTTCTCCGATAAGGTTCCAACGTTCTTGTCGGACGACACCTGCTCCAGCTTGTGAAGTATTGATATACAGTTGTTTGCAATCAGGTCCTGTACGAGACACACAAACACATTAAATACACAAGCTGTATAAACCTCTAGATCAACAAATCATTTCAGGAGATGAAATCTTCATCTCTAGTATCATATATCATCACCCCCTTCCAGAAAAGAAGAAAAAGATTCTAAACACATTAGATAACGCCTTAACACAGTGAAAAAATTAAGCTACATTGCTGAGCTAAAATTTAACCTGGATTATTTTACCTCTGCAATCATACCGGGGTCAGACTTCACTTTTACCAGAGTTGACTTTACTTCCACTTTCCTGATAAGGGATAAATAACCTGGGTTAAAAGTAGTGTCTAGATACCACTATAAAGACAGCTGATTGTTTACTTCCATTTAATTGATGCATGTGTTCATTATAATTTATGACTATCGCCAACCTGGTTATTGCACTAAAGTTAAATGAATATGACAAGACAGGACCAGTCAATTATTAAAGAGCACTCAAGACAAAAGGAATGAACTGAATGCTGCTTTGGTATAAATATTGCTAACAGCACCACATTTGCCAAAGAATGTATGCAAGGCATATGTATTTGGTTTTAAAAATGAAAAGCATTTTGAACCTGTGTTGCAGTGTGTTTTGTGCACAATCCTGTGAGAAGACGAAGCACAAATGTAAGTGATGGCTTCCCAATAAACTCTTTCCACACTTCAGAATCAGTTCTGTAATAACAAAGAATGAATGAATGAATGAATGAATGAATGAATGAATGATGAATGAATGAATGATGAATGGATGAATGACTGAATGAATGAACAGACGAATGGATGGATGAATGAAGGAATAAATTAATTAAGGAGGGAGGGAAGGATGGAGGGATGAAGGAAGGAAGGAAGGAAGGAAGGAAGGAAGGAAGGAATGTTTAACAACACCCCAGTACAAAAAAGACATCAGCTATTGGGTGTCAAACAAAGATAAATATATGAATGAATGATGATCAACATCAATATAAAAATTCAAAAGTTAAAATAAAACAGTATAAAGAGCAGTGAAAAAATATAAATATCACATGTAAGTATATTAAACTTTGGAACACAATCCAGCGTCTCATAAAAACTAATAACAAAGACATAAAATTGTTTGTAATCACAAGATACAATTTTCAGTCAAAGGATCTAGTGTCCACCAGAACTTAGTAGTAATGATACCTTACTAGTGACATGCTTGATATTTATTTATTAAATTGGAAATTAAAGAAAGGAAGGTTGAGCGGCAAGCCAGCAGAAAGGCTGTATCAATCTGTGAATTGTGCGACTCAGTCAGCATTCAAGAAGAATCTCACTTCAACACATAGGCTACTCTTGTAAATTAGCCACAGTGGGAATTTTATAACACACTGTACTGCAGACAGCAAAACCAGGAAGGAAATGGTTTATTTAACGATGCACTCAACACATTTTATTTACGGTTATATGGCGTCAGACATATGGTTAAGGACCACACAGATATTGGGAGAGGAAACCTGTTGTCACCACTTCATTGGATACTCTTTTCGATTAGCAGCAAGGGATCTTTTATATGCACCATCCCAAAGATAGCCTTTGATGTACCAGTCGTGGTGCACTGGCTGTAACGAGAAATAGCCCAATGGGCCCACCGACGGGGATCGATCCCAAACCGACCGTGCATCAAGCAAGTGCTTTACCACTGGGCTACGACCTGACAGCAAAACATACCACAGACCTTGATATATCAGTTGAGCACTACTGGTGGTTTTAATAGGTGAGCAACCAATCCCATTATCTTCTGCTGGGAGTTTTATCAATATAAACATCATATCGGATGTCGGACTCGGGATGGGCGTGTTCAAAACCCTAGTGATATATGAGCATGTTAAACTAGTTACCTATCTAATACAAACAGCAATTACACAATAAAATGATACTGGGTTTAATTACACAAGAAACTATTCAGACAGGACGTGTACAGAATTGAAAGTGGTCAGCTTACGCCAGCAATGTCTTGATAGGAGGGGAGTGAGTGAGGATGTAGTCGACAGATTTCTGTACTATTCCGTGCTCCAAAATCACATTCTTCAGCCGTATGCCATTAGCATTGCTCTGAAAAGGTAGATGTCTAAGATGTCACACAAACAACAAAGGACACTAGAAATCTAAATAATGAAACGTATTCTGTCATCAAAAAATATATACTGAAATGATAGCAGTCATAAATGATCAAACAAGATGACATTCTTTTGAAAGCATTGTTTTAACAAGTCTTGCAGCAGATAATAAACTGCAGCAGATAATAAACTGCAGCAGATAATAAACTGCAGCAGATAATAAACTGCTTCATACATTTAACTGTGTAAATAATAACAAAATGAGTTAGTCTTAGAATGTTTTCTCTTTTAGGATGAATATAGACATATATATGTATTCTGTCCTGGATAGTGCCATTTCATCTTTAAATACTTGTTTTCCTTTGACAATAAAACGGCAGCTCAAAGACTGCCAATCTGATGTTTCACCGTTTAAATAAGATGTGATCTACTGGTGTGTCACTCACCTCAATTGCAGATGCCACGACACAGAAACAGTTTAAGTGAACCTGTTCATCCTGATTACTCTCCAAGTCAAACCTAGAAAAACAAACATTTAAATATAATACACATGTCAACAGTGAAAACAATGAAAACACAGACAAGTAATGTAGGTTTTATTTAGTAACACATCAGTACATTTTAAACTACGACTGTTTGGTGCGTAACATCCAGTTATTTTATTTATACTGTACTTGGTCCAGTGTACAAAAGACTTCGTTCCACTCCTGTTTTTAACAACAAAATTAGGTCAAAAATAATATGCTTTAGTGAATTAGTTCAAGGAGACATTCAGAGAAGAAAGGAAAGAAAAGGAAAGGAATATTTGTTTAACAGCACCAGAAAACCTACTACCACCACATAGGCTACTCCTACTGACAAAGCAGCAAGGTATCTTTCATATGGATTTATATGAAATTGGTACACCAAGAGGCTTTGATCCTATGACCTAAGCACCCTCAGATGAGCACTATACTGACTGAGCTGGATTCCAGCCCGACGTCAAACACCGACTTAATAATAATATGAGTAAAGCCACTACTTACTGGTCAAAGTTCAAGTACGGCTTGAAGTGATTGAGAAGAGCTATCATCTTGTCGTCCTCCCCGAATGCCAGGAATGGCAGCAGACGCATCAGCGCCTGCAGGATGCTGGTGTTGTTACGGACGACGGGACTGTTGATACGCTCCAGTAACATCATCAGCTGGTCCTTGTCGCCACACCGCTTGCTGAACTCCTGAAAACAAGACAAACAGAAAGCAGGTTAACAAATGGCAAAATGAAGAAAACAGAATGTTATTTAATTTAGAAGCAGGGTTTAACTTTCCAAAACTTTAAGCAATTTGACAAATCTGATTTGAAAATCTGTAGCCAAATTTAAGTTTAAGTACACCAAACAAAATTTTATAAAATTATGGCTCTGAGAAGAACTGTATTTAAAACAAAAATAATAATTAAATGATTTTTTGATGCTTTAATAATGAAATATATTATCACCACAATAAAAATTTGGCAATCTAGTAAATGACAGCTCAAACCCTGTAGAAGAAATTCTTATCCAGACATCAATGTCTAGTGCAATTAACTGTCAGTAATATGGTGCTTAATGAAATTTTAAATATGGAAGTCAACTAAATGCGACATACTTTCAGTGTACTGTTGAAGAGGTTGCTGATTAAATATGGAAGTAAACGAAATGTGACAGAGTACATACAGTGTACTGTTGAGGAGGTTGTGGACTAAATATGGAAGTGAACTAAATGCAACGGTGTACTTACAGTGTACTGCTGAGGAGGTTGCTGACTCGCTTCCAGTAGTATAACCTCCATAATCTGAAGAATCTGCTCCGTGATTGTCTGCCCCTTGGCAGCACTCGTACCTCCTTCCTGTTCCGTCCACAGAGCCTGTAACATACAATATTATGGCCCATTTTAGACAGTGAAAAATAATAGTAAACTCAAATAATAAAGTCGGTATAAACATCATAAACATATATGTAATAAAAAGAGATGAAAGTGGGTTATAAACAAAAAATCTGAACATTTTATTATTGACTGTCTTGTACTGAGATTGGCCCTATGATTAGGGTTGCCAAGGCTTTAGATCTCACTAATTTAGGTACAATGAGGACCTTTTGTCTTTTCCCCCCCCGAGTGCAGGAAGGTCGGTTTAGCTCCGTACTGTCATGAACAACTGCTGTAGATTTGTCAATATTCAGAAATGCATTTAAAGTTATTTTAATCTAAATAAAACTTAACATTTTAGTGGTTTTATGTGAAATATTTTGAGGTCAGCATGTTTGTACTTAATTTGGGCGCGATTATTTTGGGCGCGATTATTTTTGGCACAATGTATGTACACACTTGTTTGTTGTTGAACAATATTTACTTTAAACTTGAAACATATCTGAACAGGCAACTAGCAGTATTCCTATTTTATTACCCATATCATCTATGGTTACATAAATATCATATTTTCCCAATGTATCTTTATGGCATGGGCTATAATAATACATTGAAAACTGTTACAGCGCACATCTGATGTAACTAGAGTTGCTATAGTAGCTGCAAGCTTGCGACTGTCACAGCTATCATATTGGCATCATTCAGCATCACTAATTGACATGACTGAATGTTATTAACCTTGATTGTGAAGCAATTACAATTATATTTAACGTTTGTTATAAAACACACTTTGTGTATAATAAATAAATTATAACCTACAAAAATTTATGAAACTCGTTTGGAAATTGTTTTATACACCTAGCTCTCGTTCAGGGAATAAAAAATCCCCAAACTCGTTTCATAAATTCCGTATGGAACTCCCGCTCATGCAATATAATCTATATATCTACAGTGAGTATTTTCTCACAGTAGGATTAACCTTGCATTAACATTTTATATTTTTAAAACAGAAATCCAGCTAAATGAAAAAGAAAAGCTAGAATGAATTGTCTAAATGTTTATGTATGTTGTGATTTTAAAAACAAAGCGACTGTACCAGATTGAGAGCACCCAGCATAATGTTGATTGTGTCCATCTCTGGCTTGATGAGCTCCTGTCTGTTGACCTTCACATTGACTGCAAACCCGAACAGCTTCAGTAAGACCACCATCAGTTGTTTACCAAGAACAAGATCCTTGATCGATGACAATCTAAAAAAACACCCCAAAAACGGTCAAACAATGGAACTCGAAGTTAATATATATAATAATAATAATAATTCTGTGCTATTCTTTGTGAAACAATTTTCTTAATGTTATATTTAAACTTTTCGGTTCTGCGCTGGAATGACATCGTGGACTGAGCCTTTTTTCGTGATGTCAAAGTAATAGTGGCACTCAGTGTGCCATCACATCCATAACATTATTAAGTTGATGATGCTGCGAACAGGTTTACAGAAAATAGATCACTCAACTTCTATTTGAACACCAATACTGCAAATAGTTTTTGCAGCAATTGGTATCATCTCAGCTATTCTGTATTGACTAGCTTCCATACTGTAGATAATGGTTATGTGTAAATACTAAAACTTTAACTGAGATATGAGAAAGTTTAACACTTGTAACTTATTACAGAAGTCTGTTCCAGTGGGTATCATATAGTTAATTTAAGTGTGAATACATCTTGCTGAAATGATTTTGAATGTCTGACTTTCTGATAATGTGTGGGTCTGACTATATTATACTCATTTACAAAAACTACCTTTCCAGCATAATATGTAGTCCTCCGCAGTCCTTTAGTACGAGCCCCATCTTGAAAACCTCCTCTTTATCAATGTCTTCCTCTGTAAAATATAGAACAATTTTAGCATTCAATTCCTGGTCTGAAAGGAATCTTAGTTTAACAACATATTGCTCTAATCAGCAGCTATTAGGTGTAAACCATTAGTCTAGCACAATAATTCTTTGGGAGGAGGGGAGCGGAGTTATGGATCCATGGAAAATGTCGACATTAATAGCTTACAAAATAAAAAGGGTCAGAGAAGGATTCTTCCTAGGTATGTATCATTGGTCTAAAGTGCTATAGAAAAAAATCCCAGTAACACAAGCATATTTTATTTACGGTTCCATCTGACAGCTAATTACTAGACATCACGCCCACTGACCTGACTTTGAGTCGAACGAGTTAACCATGTCCTCCGTAGCATCACCAAGCAGACCTCTCATCCTGTACGTGATGGGCATTGGCTCACCCTGGAAAACAACATGGGAAAACATCAATAAAAATCACAATCTAATTAAAATTAGCTCCACTATTACATGTGGATCTAACACCAGCCAGTTGGAGCTCATGTCCACCAATCAAAACCTTACTTGCAGAATCCTGCCAGTGATTAAAAGTAATTTGAAAACATTCCGAATTATCCTGAGGGTATATGACATGTTTCGTGTGAATTACGAATGCCTTAAAACATGTTTTATTTTATAAAATAAATAATTTGTAATGTAAAACTGAAGACTGATTTAGTTGTTTTTTTTAATAAATAAATAATTTTTAATGTAAAATTGAAGACTGATAACCCACTCCGTACGTATTGATATGGTTCGCTGTACTGCGGCCACTAAAATAGACTCGCCCGATATTTTTAGAATTTGTATGCTCCCAAATAACGTTATAAAAGGCGAAGTGTGATTGGTCAATATTTAAATTATTATTTACAGACGAAATGTTACCTGGACATTGGGGACTACGCAGTGTTAGTTTTAAATCACTGGCAGGATTCTGCAAGTAAGGTTTTGATTGGTGGACATGAGCTCCCTGGTGTTAGATCCACATGTAATAGTGGAGCTAATTTTAATTAAATTGTAAAAATCATTGAAATATCTGTTTAATTAAGTTAAAGTTTGTTTTGTTTAACAACACCATTAGAGAACATTAATTTATTAATCATCGGCTACTGGATGTCAAAATTTTTGTAATTCTTACATAGACTTGGAGAGTTAAACCGCTACATTTTTCATTAAGTAGCAAGGGATCTTTTATGTGTACCATTCCACAGACAGGAGATTACATACCATGGCCTTTGATATACCAGTAGTGGTGCACTGGCTGGAACGAGAAATAGCCAAATGAGCCCACAAAAGGGGATCAATCTTAGACCGACCGCGCATCAAGCGAGCACTTTACTATTGGGCTACGTCCCGTCCTGTTTAATAAAATCCAGTAATACTGATTTTTTAGTCTTAATGACAAATACTACTCAATTGGCAGTAAAGGAACTTTTATATACTCGTTTCCATAGACAGGACAACACATACCTCATCTATATAATGTTACTAACAATGTCCACTCTTTACAATCTATTATCTGCAACAACGTTAATTATTTATATTATTTTGACATGCAAGTTTACAATGTTTCAGCAGGAATTGGACACAATATGTATTCAAGTCCGACTCCCAATACAGATCAGAAGGTAATACATCCATTCTTCAGGATTCCAGGTGTAAAATTTCACCAATTCCTAATCACATTCTACTGTAAACTTGGGAGTGAAAATGTAATCCTAACACAAAAAGTATTCTAACTCATTTTTTAAATTTTACATTAAAAGAAAAATTAATTATAACTAATTTAGTATGGTCAGGACACAAAATTACACAAGTATGACCCACTCCTGATACTGTGTCTTGAATTACAACAAACTAAATGTTTTCTAGCGATGGCCTCGCAATTACAGAATATTAATTTGTATTACTTGTTGACCTTGTGTATACTAAAACACTGACCTCTCCATGTTCGGGCAGCCAGACTTTCTTGTACACTTCTTTAACTGGCAAATCCAGGCTTATGATCTTCTTGTTCACCAATAGCTAGAAACAAAAACAAAAATAGGTTTTACGACAAATCGAAAACCATGCATTGACACTAGAAAATTAGACTCGTCTGTTAGTAAGGGTGTAAATTCATTTTGTCAAAATCACAATCCTATACAACACATTTTAGTATTTGTATTATCTTTCCTTTTTATTAATTTGATGCATTATGATGTATTAAAGAAGCAACACAATTCTGAATGATGGATAACAAATTTACCAAACCAACGAGAGGATGATGACTTACTTGATATCGCCGCACTGTCTTGATGTCAATATTTATAAAAACACAAGACATAGCAATACAAATATTAAGCATTTTATTTCCAGGTGTAGTTCTATTTGTAACAGACTTAGTGTCAACACTGTTTATAAGTCATCCTTTGAAGCAGTTAAATTTTCCTTCAATTTTCAATTCTTACACAAACTGAGTGAATTTCCAGTATAGGTTTAGAGTTGTAAACTACATACCTCCATTCCTGTATCGTCTTCTAAAAGAGCTACTAACTCGCAGTCTGAAATGAAAATGAAAGTTATGTTAGAGTCTTCAAAATGTTGTAGATACATAATGACATGGTCAGTGGAAAAGGAACAAACCTGCATATTTTAAACTGTGACTATTTGGAAGGAAGGAAAATGTTTTATTTAACAACGCACTCCAACACATTTTATCTATGGTTATATGGCATCAGACATATCGTTAAGAACCACACAGATATTGAGAGAGGAAACATGCTGTCGCCACTTCATGGGCTACTCTTTCGATTAGTAGCAAGGGATCTTTTATATGCACCATCCCACAGACAGGGTAGTACATACCACGGCCCAATGGGCCCACCAACTGGGATTGATCTCAGACCGACCGTGCATCAAGCGAACGTTTTACCACTGGGCTATGTCTCGCCTGCTGTGACAATTTGGCGTCTAACATATGGTAATTTTAACACCTTGAACAGACAGAGAGGAAACTTGCTGAACTGCATAGGCTACTGCATAGTCCTACTGGATAACAGTAAGGGATGTGTTTTTTATGGATTCACTTTCCAATACACTGGACAACAAATACTACAGCCTTTGATATAGATGTAGCTCATTTGAGAATAAACCTGATGGGACTCTCAAGGGCAGTCAAACATACAACTCATCGCACCTCAGGCGAGCACTCTATCCACTGAGCTAGACTAGACTGTCCATAAATCCATTACTTCTGCATTCTGTTCTGTTTATAAACACCAAGAGATGTTATGTTCCAATCATGGAGCAAAGTTTAGTATGGTACAGACTCTCTAAATAAATATGTCAATCACTGTATAATTGATTTACAATTTAAAAACACAAAGTGTCAATTGCCAGGAAAAATGGGGTACACATATAATGTAAAGAAGAAAGGCATAATTTAGAAAGCATATTTATTCCAGCCACCATCTTAAAATCTAGCTTAGCCACCATATTAAAATCTAACTCACCCACCATCATAAAATCTAAGTTGGCCACAATCTTAAAATCTAACTCAACCACCATTTTAAACTCTAACTTGGCCACCAACGTAGTAAATTCTCAGGCAGAAGATTTATATGAAAATTATTTTCAACAACAGCTACCTTGACAGATCTTGTTCTTGATGTCCCTCATCAGGGGTCCCATGCCCGGCTCGTTACAGCTGTACGGATTACCCAGCATCCTTCCCTGCAGGAAGTCCTCCTGTTGCGGATCTTTCTCGAGAATGGTGAAGAACTCGTTCACATCGTTCTCTTCCTGCAATAAATACAAACAATTTACCGTCAATGTTCGTTTTTATACATTTACAATAGACAGGTACAGTTTTAAAATAAATGTTAAAATCATACAGCCAATGGCAGTTTGAGCCAACATCCCACCATTGAGCTGCATCTCTGCACAGTAGAGCACACTGATTTATTCATTATCGGCTATTGGATGTCAAACATTTAGTAATTTTTTACATATAGTCTTAGAGAGGAAACCCGCTAAAAACAAAATTCCATTAGTAGCAAGGGATCTTTTATATGCACCATTCCTGACAGGATAGCACATACCATGACCTTTGTTATATCAGTGGTGATGCACTGGCTAGAGCACTGCAGTAGAGGGACAGGACGTAGCCCTGTGGTAAAGCACTTGATAGATGCGCGGTCGGTCTAGGATCATCCCTGTCAGTGAGCCCACTGGGCTATTTCTCACTCCAGCCAGTGTACCAATGGCTGGTATATCAAAGACCATGGTATAACATGCTATCCCGTCTGTGGGATACTGCATATAAAAGATCCCTTGCTACTAGGGGAAAAATGTAGCAGGTTTCCTCTCTAAGACTATATGTCAGAATTACCAAATGTTTGACATCCAACAGCTGATAGTGGTATCATTAAACAAAACAAACTTTAACTCTTTACTGCAGAGATGCAGCTCAATGGTGGAATGTTGGCCCGTGCTGCCATTGGCTGTAGGATTTTAAGAGATGGATCTCATAGGAGAGAAGGGAAAGGGTGTAATAAAATTAACAAAGAATAACAAAACTTACGGGGTAAATGATGCTACAGAGTCTCTCGAAGATGAACACCGGGGATCTGTAGTCGTCGAGTGGATATTTCTTCACAGTTTGCACACACACAGACATGAACTCTTTCGTTTCCGACTCGGTCCCTGCAACATACAAGTGATCACAGTCTTAGCAGTGACATCACATATTAATAGGAAAAGTGGACATAAAACAGTCAAGAAAACCTACTTACATCACATATCAATAGGAAGAACATACATAAAACGGTGAAGACAGCTTACTTAGGTACTATGTCACATTTCAATAGGTCAAGAACTTATTGATGATCTGTTGATGTGATCTGAGATTAGTCCGAAGCTTTTGGCAACACTCAGGGTTCTTGTTTTGACAGTTCGGAGAATGTGTTGAGGTTAATAAAAAGCAACCTTTGACATTACAAATGGTATATGTTTACAGATATATCTTTTTTTTTTAATATATGGCAGGACAAAAAGGTAAAATCTTTTGACAAGGTAGGGGAAAGACTACATTTTAATTCAGCTATTGTGCTTACAGTCAAAGAAAACAACAAAACTGTTACCACTCTGTGTTGTGATAATGCAGCGGAGTGCCAAAACAGATTTAGTTCTTCCCCAACTGTTTTATATATATACTTCTTGATGCTACACCTAAGTAGGCTTTTTTGACCGATTTTTATAAACTACTTCATAAAAACATACTTTTCATCTACTATAACATTATGGATACATCAGAAATAGCAATTAAGCCTTGTGACTCCGATTATTTGTGTCAAATATCACTATCAAAGATATTAATGTACTGAGCCTACCAGTTGTTAATTCTTCCAAGAGTTCAAGCATTTTCTCCTGTGTTTCGTCGATCAGTTTTGTCCGCTGCACCACCAGCTTGCGGAGAGAGAGGTAACCATTCAAGATGTAGCCAACCAACTTGTTTTTGTAGTGCTGTTTCAGATTTTCCTGGTCCACAAACAACGACAGCAGCTCTGAAAATAAAGCAAAATAGCATGAACACTTTGTACACAAATATTAAATCAACTGTATATAATGCAGGAATAAACATGAAACCATGTGTATTTAAAAAAAAACATCACAAACATTTGATGAAATAAATATTTAAAAAATCACCTCTCTTTTTCTAATAATAAAAATTATATGGTTGTTTGTACTATTAAATTTTTTTTCTCCGAAATTATCTCATCTTTTTGAAAATTAACATCTTTTATTAATGCAAAAATTAAATTAAAAATTTCTCTTGATATTGTGCAATCTTGTACAAAACTTATTCTGACAGTTATTGTCTTGTGAGGCACACAAATGTGGATGGTCAGCTGCAACCGTAAAAATGGTTTTCTGACTATTACGCTGCTCACATTGAGATACAATTCATTGGCACTAGAAGAAAAAATATTTATTTGTATAGGACCAGCATGTTGTACCACTGGTTTGGTCAAAGTTAAAGAAGTCTTCAACACATGATCAGATGATTTATTCCATATCCCACTACTCAACACGTTCTTCACACTGCAGCTTTAAAAGGTATACTCTAATTCCTCTATATTTCCACCTTATGTTAGTTTTCTGACAGACGGTGAATACAATACCTGTTAAGGATTTCAGTGCAAAGCCCTGGGCAAGGTCAGAATTTAGTGTAATCTCCTCAAGGTATTGTATGTATTCCACTTCCTGAAATTGAGAAAACAATAACACTGATAGTAGTCTAAAAGCCATGTTTTATTGTGCAAGAGACAACTTTTGACCATCTCAAAAAGCTTTTCTATTGAAAAAAAGAAGAATATAAGCATAAATTTCTTTCATATTCTCTTTCATATATATATATATATATATATATATATATATATATATATATATATATATATATATATATATATATATATATAGATACACACACACACACATTCACACTCACTCACACATTCACTCACACATTCACACTCACACACTCTCTCTCTCTCTCTCTCTCTCTCTCTCTCTCTCTCTCTCTCTCTCTCTCTCTCTCTCTCTCTCTCTCTCTCTCTCTCTCTCTCAATAAAAGAAACAAAATTATTAGTTTGACATAAAAAAAAAAAAAAAAAAAGATACTATTTTTATGTGCCAATTTAGAAAACAATCGGCTCAGAAATAAATAATTTGTAGGAAATTTCATAGTATGAAAAAAGGACTACATATAGTTGTTGCACCTGCACCAATATTTTTGTTTACCTTTGTAATGAGATCACCGAGATGCAGCGGCACCCCTTTGATGGCCAGGTAGTATTTCCACTGATCAGGAGCCAGCAGATTCTTGTAGAGTCGGAGGAAGTTGCTGGCACACTCACCACTACTGCCAACCAGGTCCAAACAACTACAAAAGTCACACAAAAAACACATTCTAGTACACACTGTACATAAGTCAAATGGAATCAATATGTTAAAAACCAAAATATCAACGTTTTGAAGACACTTATAGGTAGTACTAAACCAAATAACTTCCGGCTGGGTCAAAGTGCGAGGTGCACCAAACTTTTGATAGAGAAGTGAACACCACAAGTCCTGTGATTGGTTATAAATGTGAGTGTGTTGGTTGTAAAAAATAATAGTTTCATCTGGGTAAAAAAAAATTGCAATTTTATTTCATCTAGTACCAATGTGTCAAGTAGCCTTGTGCTTGAAACATGTATGGGGTACCTGTGAAAAAAAGTACTCGAATTTTGTGCGAAACTAGGGTAGTCATAGACGCTACCCGTTATCTCAGAAACGAGCAGCTTGACCCCCATTTTTTTCTGATTCATTTTAAGTGTAAGGGGTGGTAGTATTTATATCCGTGGCGTTTATGTCGGTTGATACGTTGCAGGTAGGAGTTTTAGCCACATATGTTACTATTGTCATCTATGGGATTTGATTTGGTAGTATACACCCTATAGGACCAGGCCTAGTGCTTATAAAACGTTTAGAGTTTACACTTGAGACTCTAATAGTCTGAGACGAGACTCTAACAGAGTCTGAGATGTGAACATCATGGCAACGCCATACAAATTGAACGTGTGTGACATCATTAGACACCGAGTCTGGACTCTAAAAGTTTTATAAGCATGGGCCCTGAACACACATAATTGTATGGACAAATGGATCAGTGAAAACATTGCCCGATGAAAGTAAATAAACTTATGGTCCCTATTAAGATGACTGCTAGTGCATCCTGTCTGTCCCAGGTCAGGTCACTGGCCATGTCAGAGATTGGACCTGGAACGGTCATGCCTGAAACCTTTGGGGTATATGGGCACATAACTAGAGAATTATCAGGATGAAACACTTGGCATCAACAAGAACAAAACATAGGGCATTATTCAAACATCAACAAATCCTCAACCATACAGACTAGGCACCAATACACAAATGGTGAAAGCACAACACTAAAATACCTTGAAAAAAAAAAAAAAAAAAAAATAAATAAATAAATAAAATAAAAAACCGTGTAGTCATGTCCATCACTTCCTTCCTGCGACTGGGCACCTTGGCGATGGCCTCGATGATGCTGCACGCGGTCTGACGCGCGGACCGCGATGACGGTGAAAACATCGCCTGCTGCAGCCACGTGGTCTGATTGAGCTTGAGCTGGATCGCTGGAGTCTTCCACATCTTCTGCTGCCACCGGGTGCCGTACTTCTCCATCAGGTACCGGGCTCGAACCTCCTTCCTGGCCTCTTTCTTCTTGTCAATTGGCTCAACTGGGCCTGGATGATGACGATTTATCATTTCAGCTTATAATTTATATAAGTCATTAAATCAAGTTAATGTGCATACATTTTTTACCTGTCATAAAGTTAAAAGTTTGTTTTGTTAAAGGGGCGTTCTCATTATGCAATTATTCACACCAACTTGTCGCATGTTATTTGTCAGCCCTACTAAACTTGGAACATATAAAGATAAAAGTTAGTTTTGTTTAACGACACCACTAGAGCACACTGATTAATTAATCATCAGCTATTGGATGTTAAACATTTGGTAATTCTGACTCAGTCATCAACGGAAACACGCTACATTTTACCTAATGCAGCCAGCAATCTTTTATAATCACCATCCCACAGGCAGGATAACACATACCAGTCGTAGTGCACTGGCTAGAACAAGAAATAGCCCAATAGGCCCACCGATGGGGATCGATCCCAAACCGACCGCTCATCAAGCGAGCACATAAGACTTAGGTTGTTCCGATTTAGGTGTTCTCACAGTGCAATTTGATCGGATGTGACAAGTTGGTGTGACTAATCGCATAATGAGAACGCCCCTTTACCAACATAACTACATGAAGACATCAGAAGAAACCTGCAACATTTTTCTATTAGAATCTTTTATATGAACTTTCCCACAGACATGACAGCACATAAAACAGCCATTAACGGTGGCACTAGTTCAATCCTATGACCCAATCACCCCAGATGAGAGCTCTACCGACCGAACCAAATCTCAACCATTTGGCACAAAATGCATTTTAAACACTACAAACACCAGGAACCCTCAAAACACACTGGATTGGCCAAAATAGATAATCTAAGCATGAAATTTTAAATAATGTGTAATTTATTGTATGTAACATGTGTAAATTAATGTTAATAGTTAAAATATTTTTACATTGTATAGTAACTAGGTTCAGCGTTTTTAAAGCATTAAGTGGGATTGTTCCGGGCAAACAGAAATTTTGCCTGCAGAGAATGACGGCTTGATGGGCCACAGTGAAAATTTATGACTGGAATATGGACTTGTACTACTGTTCTTGAAAACAAGAAGTCACAAGCATAACTGCATAATATTTCAATGTATCATGCCTGTATAACTGCAAAAAAAAAAAAAAACCCAAAAAACCTCAACTGGCTAATCAATTTCACTAGTGTTCCTTATTTCTTAAGTATGTATTTTTTACAGAAGAAAATGCAAGTAAGTTTGTTAATCTGTGAAATGCTAATATAGTGTTTATTTCCATGGAAATATCAGGAAAATGATACCCATTTAAAAATAAAAACTGAAGTGATCTTTATAAAGTGGAAAGCACTCGAATAAGGTCACGTTCCTGCATTTCAGACCAAATCCAATTTACATTGTAAAATATAACTTTATGCATAAAAAAAAAAAAAATGTTAAAAAGTTTTTTAATTTTTACATGCATAACATTTCTTTGGAAACAGAATAGAAAACAAAACTTTATGGAGTTAACATTAATATGTGAAGAAAGGAATGTGATCTGTAAGAAAACTAGACCAAGTGTGATTGAACAACGTGAAATATTTTATCAGTCACACCTCGTTTTGGCAGTCTCTTCTGCCAGTTCTGGTAGGAGTATCTGGGGTCACCAGCCAACCACTTCTTCACGTTCATGTGGAATTTAGCTGGCAGGTAGCTATCCAAGATGTCCCCTTCAGGACTAGACTAAAAGAAAAAGAAAAGAAGCAAACTCAAAACTTTTGACGGATAAACTTCATTGTTGTATTGTACTAATATCAGTATACCTTCACTGGTTAAAATCAAAATCTGGAAATTGGCATATATCATTGTTTGGAAATGAAGTCTTCACATCTTAATCATTCATTTCAACTTATTTTTCATGCTTATATCCTATTAAGGTTCAAGCACACTGTTCTGGACACACACCTCAGCTAATTGGGCTGTGCATCCAGGTTAGTTGTTAGTAGTTATTGAGAGAAAAGAGGGTGTAGTGGTCTACTGATTGAGTCATTAAAACTCGCTCTGGGTATAAGTCGGTACTGGGTTGTGAACCCAGTACCTACCATTCTTATGTCTGATGACTTAACCACTTATTAGTTATTTAAATTAGTAGATATGTTGAGCAAGCAATATAAATTGTTCATCAGAGGGTATATGATCAGCAGTGTGTGAAGGATAGCTTACCCGATATGTGCTTTTAGTCGCTGGTGCCTCATAGTTGACAAGGCTCTGCAGAATTCTGAGACATGGCAACGTAATGCTTTCCATGATAACTGGCGACTTCATATTCATCCCCATCAGAAACAGTCGCATGACTGAAAATTTAATTATAATGTTTGCCCGTTTACAATGGCAGCTAATTCAACAACAAATAAACAAACAAATGACTGAATAATGGGGTAATTATTATGCTATTAAACATTGCAATTCACTAGACATTATGTTCTTTTAACTTTCTGGGTCCATCGCATGTGTGAAGTTTGTATAGCGTTACCACGATGTTAAATTCTCATACACTATTAGAATCTTGAGTCTAGACTCTAAAGGTTTTATGAGCATGGGATAAGATGAAACTTTTAAGAGTCTAGACTTGCGACTCAATAGAGTCTGAGACACTAATGTCATAACCACGCCATACAAACTGTATGTGTGTGACGTCATAGGGATTGAGTCTGGACTCTATAGAGGTTTTATAAGCACCAGGCCTGAACTTTGATTGGTTAGAGGTATGTTAATATAGTTCCCCAGACAATTTTTGTCATCTGTCTGTATGCTCATAAAACTTTTAGAATCTAGACTCAAGATTCTAATGGTGTATGAGAATAAGCAAGGGCCCAGATGCATCCATCTCAAGCACAACATCCGACATCTGAATTATGCTTTATATTGTAAGTAAAGTCACTTACAACACCTGCTACTGTTTTAAGTCAGTAATCAAGTGATCAATAATGACAAAGACACATACTTTTTTAAACACCCATGTAAGAGATGACCCATTGTACATCAATATGGTTCCAACATATGTTGGAGATCACTTCTGAGTCTTGTAATTGGCTGTTCCGAGGCCATGACAGCCATACTATCCAATAAAATAAACACGACTGAAACCGACCGTCCTGTGACATGTTAGTTAACCTGACCCTGATTACTTTCTCACTCACAATTTAACTGCCATGCGAGTGACGGAAATAAATTAAGTTTTAATTGGAAAAGACATTTAAATTTATTTTAAACATGGTTTTTGAGGCCATTTAAAAAACAGAATACTACATTTATGTTTGTTAGATAACATTTATCTTACAATTTGTTTAAAAACATATCCAAACAATTCGTTGCAAGATAGCTATGTAGTATTCTCTTTAGGCTTTAGGGACAATAAGTAATACCGTATTAAATAGTCTGAAAAAACAAATCCTCCACTGTATACATACCACATCGAACTCTCTGTTCCCAGCAGGAGTCATCCTGGTTCAGGGAACTGGCTAACAGCAGAATCTCATGTCGTACTGAAGATCCCTTCATTAAAATAAAATACTATTTGTCAGAGCCTGCAGATAATGTACACACATTTACATATCATTTTAACTACCATAATATAAACATAATGGGCCAAATTTACAAAGCCTGTTAATGTTTCATATGCAATTAACTATTATGTATTTACAATGCTTAAACACCTGCGTTTAAGAAAAACAGGCTTTGTAAATTCGGCTGATATGTTTTCAGGATTATGATACCCATTTAAAAATAAGTGCTCCAAATACTCTTAAAAAGGTGATTTCAGATTTCAGATCAAATACAATCTTTATGAAAATTATTTTATGCAAAAAAAACAAAAAACAAAAAACAAAAAATAATAATTATAAAAACGAAAATGAGATATAAAGCAGCTCCTTGTTTTTTCTAGACACCATTACTGCAGATCTTTTTAAGTGCAAACATATATCAAACGTTTTTCTATGTGCATTATAACACTCAAAGTATAAATACCCAAAGAATATTTTTCTACAGATAATTATCCATGAAAACTCTCAAAGAATAAAGGTCCATGAAAACTCTCATAGAATAAATATCCATGAAAACTCTCCAAGAATAAATATCCATGAAAACTCTCAAAAAATAAAGGTCCATGAAAACTCTCCAAGATTAAATATCCATGAAAACTCTCATAGAATAATTATCTATGAAAATTCTCATAGAAAAAATATCCATGAAAACTCTCATAGAGTAAATGTCCATGAAAACTCTCATAGAGTAAATGTCCATGAAAACTCATAGAAAAAATATCCATGAAATGATTTTTCTTTAATAATTCCAGAGAAAATGTCACCAGGTCTGGATTTGACTGATGGCCTTTAATCGCGGCAGTGATTCGTGTCATAATCAGATTGTTCATTTCTTCAGTTCCACGTCGATTGTCCTTCGTCAGTAAACACAGCAGTGACCTGACCTCATTGCGCACGGTCAGCGTTCCATGTCTCAAGTTGTAGTCAATCAGCTGCTGAATCATGCCCTGTTAAAGTCCAATATCAACACTTAGTAAAAGAAACGCAACTATAATCCATCCCATCATTCTATAAAAATGTATTTTGTAAATAATATCGCTTTGGTTTGAAGTAAGAAAAAAGGTAAATGTGTTTTTGGAAATTACAAAAAAATACTATATACCCACAGCACATCAGTCTACCAACTAAGCTAAATCCCACCCAACATTATAGGAATGTCACAGTAAAAAGAACAAATGAAGAAGAGTGAAAATCTGACCAAAAAACATTTTTAAAATGACGCACTCAACAAATTTTATTTACAGTTATATGGCACCGGACATACTGTTAAGAACCACAGACATATTGAGAGAGGAAACCCGCTGTCACCACTTCATGGGCTACTCTTTTTGCTTAGCAGCAAGGGATCTTTTATAAGCACCATCCCACAAACAGGATAGTACTACAAAATAGATCAATGTTTAAAATATGAACACTGAAATTTGAATGTTTTCTTTACAATATTTTTCTACTTTCTGAAGATTAATCTCTACATTTTTGCACCTATGCTTGTCCAGGATAATACTGACCTGAGTACAGAGTATCTGTCTCATGTTGGTGTTGGTGACAAGGGCTCGCAGCAGAGTGATGCAGTGTTCGACAGCTGCACTGGCACAACCGTAACAGTTGCTCGACCGGCAGCTACAATATAACATCAAAAACTTTATAGCCAAATAAAACAGACAGCAAAATCTAACATACAGTATAACAGTAACCAATACCAAGGTAACTTACTGCATGCTACAGATTCAATTTATTACCATTTTATTTTATTATTATTACTTTTTTTTTCAGTAACTGTATATTCCCAGCACAGTTATGTAATCTATTATTTGAAGCAATATGTACAATGGGCACAGGTCACCCAGAGTTCTGAAAAAAATGTCTTATCTAGTCTCTACACAGCACAGGTCTTAAACACCCAAAATACTTTGTACTCCTGGCACACACTTCGGTCGTTTAGCCTGACTGTAGTGGAAAGGGGTTAACAAGTATGACTCAGTGGAGTGCTTATATACATCATGTCGAGATGAAGCCAGTACCAAGATAATAACCCAGTAATTAACAATCTTGAATGTAATAACGTAACCACCCCGTAATAAAGGCTGGTTAATTCCCTATTTTTTCGGAGAGATGACAAAATCTGGTTAAATGGTTTCTGTTATGTCCAACTATTGCCCATCATACTAACCTGTCCTTGTGTTTCTGGGAGACGGGTGTTGAACATGTTGGAACCTCGACCACTTTGCTCAGTTTTCTACCAGCAAATATATCTTTTCCTTTCAGGGCTACAGCCTCCCTCTGTTGTCTGTCATACTCAACGAGTTCCCGGCGGCACGCCAACACTTTCTGTAACAGATAAAGATCAATAAGCATTCTGAGAAAACTGGTAAAGCAATACATATCCCTTACCAGGCACAAATGTTTTCGTATTTCTTAAGTTCAAGGGCCAAACCTATACACAAAATTTCAACTCAATATCTCAAGGCATTGTGAAAAAAAGGATTCAGAATTTGTTTTGGTATCTTATAAGTTAAAGGGCCATAACTCTGTCAAAAATGGGTAAATCGCCATGAAAGTCAACACTGATCTGTAACTGTACATGATAAAACTATACACAAAATTTCATCTCAATATCTTAAAGCCGCACACCCTAGTTCCATCCAGCGAAAATAAATTATAATTTGGTTAATCTACAAACCTGTAACACACTTAGATCACGTTTTTATCAAATGGAGTGAAAAAGCAGGTTTTATATCGATAAATACCATGGAAATCCCCATGTCCCAATTGCTTGAAATAATTTTGAAAGTTTGTATTCTGATGTCACCAGTAGATGTCGCTCAAAGCACAACAATGCCTACGTCACGACAAATTTCACAGACTTGGGGTGCGTTCTTTTCACCTCTCCTGGACATGTTCCAACTGTTCTGTCCTGTTTGTATCCCCTCTCCAGATATCATAGGACTTAGCAAAATTATTGGTTTTAAGGGTTTGTAATGTTTTGTATTGAGATACTTACTTGTCTGAACTTTATTGTTACTGACCGGCCTCGGTGGCGTTGTGGCAGGCCATCGGTCTACAGGCTGGTAGGTACTGGGTTCGGATCCCAGTCGAGGCATGGGATTTTTAATCGAGATACCGACTCCAAACCCTGAGTGAGTGCTCCGCAAGGCTCAGTGGGTAGGTGTAAACCACTTGCACCGACCAGTGATCCATAACTGGTTCAACAAAGGCCATGGTTTGTGCTATCCTGCCTGTGGGAAGCACAAATAAAAGATCCCTTGCTGCCTGTCGTAAAAAGAGTAGCCTATGTGGCGACAGCGGGTTTCCTCTAAAAACAGTGTCAGAATGACCATGTTTGACGTCCAATAGCCAATGATAAGATAAAAAATCAATGTGCTCTAGCGGCGTCGTTAAATAAAACAAACTTTACTTTTTATTGTTACTGAAAATGTTCACGAACTGTGAAGAAAAATCTCACAAATGAACAACAACAAATCGGATGTTGATTGCGCGAACCGTGCACGAGAAAACAAACCGAACCAAAATGATAACGGTCACGTGGTATACCAACGTCTGTGACATTGAAATGGAAATATCCCGTCTAAAAATAGATTAGACCTTGTCTGCTCAACGTTTTTTTCTCAAACGTGCGTCCGTTTTTCAGAAATACGAAAAATGCATTTTGTGGTATTACAAACACCAGGATTACCAAAAAACACTTCAGGTGAATGGAAAAGTATATTCTAAATAATAAACAGTAAGTAAAGTGCAATTTTATTTGTGAAAAAATGGGTTTAATAGCGAAAAACAATGCCGTAATGGTTAACAACTAGCCGTAACTAGGGTGTGTCCCTTTAAGCCATTGTAAAAAAACACATCCGGTAAACTATATATGGGATGGATGGACAGAAAGACAGACAGACAGACAGAAAGACAGACAAATGGAGATGAAACCTATAGTCTCCTCTGGTTGGACCGATAGGGGGACAAAAAAACCTTCTTATGTTATTTTGTTCATAGTAAATGCCATAGGTCAACGGTCAGGTTATGTATGAAGAGAAAATGCTCCTGTATACCTGAATGATCTTGCTGAGTTCATCAAAGGATGAATTGCACTCCATGCAGTACTTCTGTGCCAGGAGCTGAATGGCCTTGTTAACACTACATGCTGGAACACCACCTGAACCACTTGTCGGCATGTCATCCTAAAACAATACATCACAACAAGTCATTTCACCCATCTTTAATTCTTGAGATACATACCTTTTCTGTTTCACATAAAATGCACTTGGAGCTACTTCAAACACCAGGACAACTATAAACACATCCGATTTGTCAAATTGATCATTTAAAGCAGGACGCTGTAAGTAATGTGCAATCTCACGATGACAAAAAAATTCTTACAGTCTAATTATTTAACATTTCCTAATAATTAAGATTCGTGCCTTTTAAAGCCACCGGGGACAGATCTAGCTCAGTCAGTAGAGGTAGTTGGTACAAAAGATCATTCAGTGAGAAGGTGCATATTAAAAAATCCTATGGTTCTAATAAAATATTGCAGTGGGTTTCCTCTAAAGACTGCATGTTAGAATTATCAAATATCTGACATCCAATAGCCGATGATTAATGAATGAATATGCTATACCCCGAGTCTCTCCGTGCTGTGTTCTATGACCTGTATGAGCAGGTTCTCCAGCAGGGGTCTGTGAGTCTGGAGCTGTTTGTAGATCTTGTCGGCCTTCTCCAGCATCGAGTTGATCGTCGAGATGGCCTGCAAACAAACACGACAAATCACTCACACTATGCTTTCAGCACAGGTTTTTCAGGGTGTAAGAATTTGTGTCTCAGAAAAACATTTAGTAGATAAAAATAATTTGCAATGAGTATTTAAAAACTAAGCTAATTTAAACTCCAAATTAGATTGCATTAAGCAGTTACCTTTTTACGATCTTCCTCATTTTCAATAGGGTCAACAGCACAACACGGTTTGGCTACCAGGGTGAAGTCGAACTTGGCGTATTTACAGAAGCCACAAGCATTGCACAAGAATGGGTCCTTTTCATCATAGTTTATGGCTCTGAAATACATGTCAAAGTTGTTACACATAATAAATATATATATAAAATGAATTGCCAAATTGTATGACACCAAACAATGTTCCAAGTGTCATTAAACAAACTACAGTTGAGAATGGGAGGGAAAGAGTTAAACAATGTTCCAAAGTGTCATTAGACAAACTACAGTTGAGAATGGGAGGGAAAGAGTTAAACAACGTTCCAAGTGTCATTAGACAAACTACAGTTGAGAATGGGAGGGAAAGAGTTAAACAACGTTCCAAGTGTCATTAGACAAACTACAGTTGAGAATGGGAGGGAAAGAGTTAAACAACGTTCCAAGTGTCATTAGACAAACTACAGTTGAGAATGGGAGGGAAAGAGTTAAACAACATTCCAAGTGTCATTAGACAAACTACAGTTGAGAATGGGAGGGAAAGAGTTAAACAACGTTCCAAGTGTCATTAGACAAACTACAGTTGAGAATGGGAGGGAAAGAGTTAAACAATGTTCCAAGTGTCATTAAACAAACTGTTCTTTTCTTTTCTCAATTTGAATCTTCACATGACAAAATTAATATTTTAAAATCTAACAAGCTCTTCTTGCCCACTCGACTGAGTAAGTTAGCTTTTGTACGGAACAAGAATCTTCCATTATGGTCATATGACGACACCTCAGCACATTTTAAATAGTTATTTGTTTCTAATATACGATTATTTTGGGTAAGACAAGAAACCTGTTGTTACCACATCAGCAATTAAATTTTTTAATTTGCATTTTTCTAGAGACAAAAATACAAACTGTAAATCTAGTTTTACGAGCTACAAAGTATTGCGAAAACTGTGAGGTACTACCGAGCACAGTACTTTCTCTACACAACAGTAGATTATATAAATAATGATTTGTTAAATAATAGACAAGTATCAGTACCAAAAAAAGAAATATGTTTTAATGTAGCCTTTGCCCTATATGCTATTTTCAAAATCTTAGTCGTGGCAATGACTTACTAAATTCACAATGAGAAACCGGTGATATGTGCTAATTTAACACTTAACAACAGCTTTTCGATTAATTAAACCAACACCTGGTACGAACTTTCATTTCAATTCTCGTCAAAAACAACATGCTTATGTTTTTTTCTGGTAATAGTACTCGCCAGCTGAGATCACAATACTTTCTATACACAGTTTTGTTCATTGTTAACCACTCCCAATACTTTCATGATGCAATACATAATACATTTACAATTACAATGGTTTTTGATATTCCTGTTGTGGGACAATGGATGGCACAATTCTTAGAACCATTGCACTGCAGGCAAGCACTCTACTACTGAGCTTCATCCGAAACCTCCACCTCACAATTGTAATGGATCCTCTAATTCACCAGACACATTACCTGCACTTGTGGCACTGGTAGACATTTTCTCCACAGTTCCCACACACTCCCGGGTTGGCTGGCACCGACGCGCTGCACCGGGGACACTGCAGCGTCTCCGCGGTCGCCTGCAGGTTGTCGAAGAAGTCCGTGTACTCGATCATCAGGTTGCACGCCACTATAGGGATGGGAAACTCCACCTACAAGTTATATCAGGTCAATTCTGAAATGTCCACTTTCAACATAGCAACAAGAAATACAGCATTTTAGAATGATTTGAAATTTTAAAATGATTTTAAGTATTGAGGTGAATGTACAAGTACCTAAATCAATATTTAACACTATAAAACTACACAAAAAAATAATCTCATCTTCAAAGCAATCCAACATTTCATTGCTGAAAGCAAACGTTTTGATCAATAAAACCTTTATTCTTTGTTTCTCTGTTCTAATTTATATACAAATATTTATATTTTGACAGGTTATAAGACAATAGTTTAACACTAAATACACATCTTGTATTTTTCTCAACATGTCAATGTTGACCAGTTATTACTTCAATTGTATAATGTAGGGAAAGGTCTTTATATAGGCTATGCCTGTTGACCAATCCCATCTGTTAATATATAAACAGAAATAAATATTGTTTAAACCAATATTATCTGACCAGCTAACTATAGGAAGCAACATTTTGACCAGCTAACTATAGAACACTTTTGACATTAAATTGCGAGGAAAATAATATTCCGACAAGAAGACATTTATATTTTAAAAGAAATTTGGTTGGTGACCGAAAACTATGAATAGAGAATACTACATGAGTGGCCATTACATACAATGTATCTTACAAATTGTTTTAAAATGTATCTAACAAGCAAAAGCAAGTTTGATATGTTTTTAAATAACAAGTTGTGAGCTAATGGTATCTAACGGACACAAATATATTATTCTATTCCTTACACACCTTAAACAAAACATGTTTAAAATAAATTCAAATGTCTCTTCCAACTATAACTCAAAGACAAATCAGTTTCAGGTTAACCTGCACCACTGTCACAGTAAGAAATTTACTACACAACTGTAAAGTAAACTGTAAAGTAAACTGTAAAGTAAACTGTAAAGTAAACTGTAAAGTAAACTGTAAAGTCACATTGGAGAAAACTTGGGAGTGTTTTTCTCTTTTATAGACACTGATGGCTCAGATTAAGACAGAGTGAAAGGACAGACATCCAAACCACAATAGCAAAGGAAAAAGAAGGAAGTTACAGTCACGTGATCGGACAGGAAGGGGTGTGCAGTAGAAGAATCTTAGGCCATCCCATTGGCTGTTGGGATGTTCGAACCAGACTATTATCCTTTGGGGAATATGCACTAGTTTGAGGACAGGTGATGTTGAAAAGAAAAGAACTATCAATATATTGCTTACTGACAATGTCCACTTACCTTAACATCGGTTTGGCCAGCTGTTAAGGTGACTTTCTTTGCCTTGTGCCACAGTCCTGGTCTGGAATACAAATATTTCAAAATGATTTAATGCATGACAAAACAAACCACTTGCAAAAATTATACATATTTATAGACTAAATAGACAAGTTTTTAAAAAACCTAACTAAATTTTGCTTCATTGTTTATGATTATGAACCACTATAAAAACAATAACAAAAACCCCAACAAAAACAAAACAAACATACCTGTTTTTAAGTTCAACCACAGCTTGCACAGTGCGATTATTGTAGTAGATATTGAGTGCTTTCACCTGAAATTACAAAAACATTAATAGTAATATATATTCTTTTCTTTTTTTGTATTTAAAGGGACAGACTCTAGTTTTTAAACACTAAGGCATATTTTGCACTATTACAGCCGTTTATGATCACTGAAATCAAACATTGCTTACATTTTGTTTAGATTATCCATTTCTGTACATCCGAAGTGTTTCTGGCCATCCTGGTGTTTCTAATACCACAAAATGCATTTTTCATATTTTTAAAAATGCACATACGTCTGAGAAATAACAGTTATGGAGTCGAGAGTTTTAGTCTATGTTTAATGGTATTTCACTGTTTCAATGTCACAGACTCTTGTTTCACTCTCTTGTAACGTAACAGGTTTGTAACTTAACCAAAGTTAAGTGTCCATTTTTACGGGTTGAAACTAGGGTCTGCCCCTCTAACCCGACTACTGCAAGCCGACACGCTTTATCACATGCAGTGCATTCACCAATTCATATTTCCCACCATTTAGCACATGTGCCTGGCTGGAAATAAGACAAAAGGAAATAACTTTTGTTTTAATAGTGACAGAGCACTGAGAAGAGCGGAGTAAGCCTAACCATCTTTGTGCGCTTGAGGTCACTGATTCGGAGAGATATCTTGGAGATGGAGTGACTTCCGACCAGCTTCACGATGTGGGTACTCGTTGTGAACTTGGAATCCACCTTCACCGCCGATAACTTGAGATTCTGAAAACGACAAGCACTTAAATTGTTAAACAATTTCATTTATTACACACACACAAGATCAGCAAAATGTTGTTGGCATCAGGTAATTTTTGCTTTGTTTTTGGTAGATCTTGGCATAATTGTGCATTACTGTTATTAGGGTTGAATATGTTTTTGTTTTGTTTGTTAAGAGTTGAATAATTTTCTCTTTGACAATCTATTTTGGCTACTGTATTTTGGTGGACGTGAGTGTCTACTTACTGAATTGGGAACCTCTGGGTTGTTGCAGACAAGACAAGGATCACTTTCCAGGTAGTAGCCATCAAAATCCACCAGGCCCTGCAGCATGCTGTAAACAAACCAAGACGATCATTACACACACATATATAGGCAAGGTTCTACCTATTAGACATGCTTGTTCTGGACCGGCCTGGACCGGCACTTGATAGCTCCATGGAGCATATTTGCTACCAATTGGTGCTGTCGACCACAGCCATACTAAGTAATAATGTTATAATATTAAGTCAGCATAATAGTCATAATTTTCGTATTTCAGCATGCTACCTTAAACACTCAAAAAATTTTTTAGGCATAATTCTGTACACGAAGGTGGCATCAGAAATAAAACACCAAAATACACTAGTTTCAAACTGAATAAAATAAAGTACAATCAAATGCCATTTTATTATTTTAATATCAAATTCTTTTTTGCATCATACTGATGTCATATTGATAGCAAAGACAACTGAATAATGCATACTTGTATACATAGTTTCTCGGATAAGCACAAAAGCATCAATGAATCCAGTGACATGGTCAATACGTTTTCAAAACTAATATTAAGTACTCAGTAATAAACAATGCCTTATTAGCTGGTTAAACGATCACACATTATACAATTAACATTAAAAATTATTCTTAGTTTTTTTTTTTATTATGTTTTTGCCTTCACATACTTGTAAATAGTCGCATTTGGGTGATTGGAAAGAACTTGGTTTTCTTCTCTCAAAACACACACTGCTTTCTCCAGATATTCTCGAATCTAAAAAAAAAAAAAAAAAAAAAAAAAAAATCAGAGAAAAAATTACAATATGTTAACTTCAAAATGGCAGTTAATTTTACATGAATATATCAATCAGAATGGTCACATTAAATCCAAAACTTAAATAAACAGCAACAAAAGCCAACAATATACACAATGAAATCACTGGATAATGTTATCTTTAGACTACGATCAACTTAAATGATCAAGTTACCTTTTTATCTGGAATATCTGGTGTCTTGAGCACAAAGTAGCCCAGCAGGTCCACAAACTGAGTGGCCTTCCTTCCAAACACTGGCAGCTCCCCCCACAAATCCCACATGATGTTCAACACAACTTCTTTCTCATCGGGGCTCGAGTTTCTACAAAATATTTGTCACAAAGATATATAATTTAATGTTGTTAGACTACGCATGTGTGGCCAGATAAATGTCCTGTTTTAGAGGTGGTTTTATACTGTCAGCTCAAAATGGATGTTAAATAATTAATTCATTCCTTCATTTGCTCTTTCATTATTTTTGGGTGGTGGGATTTAGCCCAGTGGTTAAGCGTTTGTCTGATGCATGATCAATCCATCAATGGGTAATTTCTCCTTCCAGTCAGTGATTCATAACTGGTGTAACAAAGGCTATGATAGGTACTATCCTATCTAATGGTATATATAAAAGATCCCTTGCCGTTAATTGAAAAGCAAAGCCCATGGAGTTGTGGTAACAGGTTTTTTTCCTCTCATTTATCTTCATGGTCCTTAACCGTATGTCCAGTGCTATATACGCGTCGATAAAAATGTGTTGAGTGCACTGTTAAATTAAACATTTCTTTCTTTCATTTCTTTAGTCTAATCATTTATTCTTTTTTTAATAATAATAATAATAAAAAATTATCATTTAATATTTGCCTGTTTTTACACTGCAAAACGAAATATATTTTTCAAGAGCTATAATAATGAACTATTCATAATGGTACCCGAGACATGTACATGCAGAGTACTACACTCAGTTTTGCTATCTAGATGTCATTTTCACGAAACAAGTGAACTTCCCAGTATTTGACCGAACGAAAGTGAGATTAGATACCATGGGAAATGACGTCATTTATCAACTAATTCACAATTGTTGGTTCGCATGAAATTTGAACAACAAAGCCAGATGTTGACCAGGTGGGTAATAAAGTTAACTCTTATTTAACACTAAATTATTTACAAGTGACGAGTGTGCTCACCGGTAAATCTGCAGCACCAGACTGTGTGCCAGCCAGCGGTTGCCACTGCTGTTCGACTCCAGCAGAAACGTTCGAATGAACTTCACCAGCAGCTCACGGTCCAGCACTTTGTTGAGTAACTTGACGAGAGTCACACACAGAGTCTCGTCAAACTTCTCCACGTCTTCACTCTCTGTTAAAAACAAAACATCTCCATACTACAAACCAATCACTTCATATAAATATCTGAAAGGAGCTACTCATTCAGTACCATAACTGCTATAGTAAAGATCATGGTACGATATAAACTTTAAATGAAATGACCGTGAATGTAACATTATTTTGTACACCTTCTGTTCCCCTTTAATACTACTTCTTTAAAGTTTGTTCGTTTTGTTTAATGACACCACTAGAGTACATTGATTTATTAATCATCGGCTACTGGATGTCAAACATATGGTAATTTTTACATATAGTCTTAACAGAGAAAATCTGCTACATTTTTCAATCAGTATCAAGTGATCTTTTATTATGCACCATCCCACAACCAGATATCACATACCACTGCCTTTGATACACCAGTCGTGGGGTACTGGCTGTAACGAGAACTTCTTTATAGTTACAACTTGCTAGTTCATTGGTGTAGTTACTGTAGAAATGTAGACAACTTGGAGCATTTTATCTTTTCATGAATACAACATTATCACACGACATATGGTTTCACAAGTCTGTTATAGGCGTATTATCATCACCAATACTTACCCTGTTTGACCTGCTTGCTTTCTGACTTTGTCTTGTTTTTCTCCTTCTTCTGTTTGACCGGTGAGGCGCTCGAACTGCTCGACGAGCTGGCCGCCAAGTTCTGCTGACCGCTCTGCTTCACGCCACACAGTGCGGCCTGCAGCAGCTGTAGCAGAGTCGGCGCCATCCCCTCGTCCAGAGAGATGCTCGCCTTTACCAGGAACGGCAGAGTTTCTGAAAAACAAAACATTATTAAATTGAGGGCTGACAAATAGAACTGGCTATGTCCACTCTTTTCAAACAATTAATATCGTCCAATGTTTGTCCACTTTTTTTTTTTATAAATGTAGTTTCTAGGTTTTGTGTTGGGGTTGTTTTGGGGTGGGGGGTTTTTCTCTCTCTCTCTCTCTCTCTCTCTCTCTCTCTCTCTCTCTCTCTCTCTCTCTCTCTCTCTCTCTCTCTCTCTCTCTCTCTCTCTCTCTCTCTCTCTCTCTCTCTCTCTCTATCTCTCTCGGTTTTTGCAGGGGTGGGGCAGGTGTGGGTGAGGTATGATGCAAAGTATGTAAATTTTTTAAAATACATTTGTCATGCATTTTTAAAAATTAAAAACTGGACTGCATTACTACACATGGAAGCTGTCACACCTTTAAAGAGACTGTTTAGATTTTAAAACATGAAAGTGAAACATTTAAATATGTGTGTGCATGTGTGTGTATTTAAAAAAAAAAATTACCATTTATGTTGTCTATTATTTGTATATATATATATATATTAACAGGTGATAAGGTTAATACAGTTTTCAGAAATACACTGTGTTCACCCATTGCAGAAACACCTGAGTATAACTGAACAGCAACAGAAAAATAAATATAGTGGTCTGCTATTATTTTTATTTTTAAAAAACCGCCATTACACAGAAGCATATTTTAAGGTTGACAAATAAAACCAGTTGGTAAATGTCCAAAATCATACTTTTTAGAAAACAACTTTGTTAGATACAATTGATTTCATATAGTTTGTTTCCATTCCACATGTGCAAAACATGGTTGGGTATAATTGTGATTAGGACTGTAGTGTTGTTACAAATCCACACTTACCTTGGGCCTGTTCACAATATGTCTGCCAGTTGTGTGGTCTGGAAGTAGCAATTTCAGAGCACACTTTCAAATGTTCAATCTGCAAACAAAGATAAACTCATTAAAAAATTTCTTTTCGAAAAACATAATGCTACAGCTTAGAAGGTTTAAATACAATTTTAGAAATTAAAGAATGAACAGAAAAGAAATGCTTATGATATTTAAAACAAAGTATGTTTTTATTTTTTTAATTAAATACAAAACAGTTTAATTATAAAACAAAACAGACTGTTGATTGACAGTTTATATAATCAATTAGAAAGCGTTATATTGATGGCATGGTAACTATACTTCTAAAATATGTCTAAGATGGAATTTTAAAAAATTAATAATAAAACGTGAAAACAAACACATTACTATGAAAGGGAACAGTGGAATCTACTTACCAATGGTAAGCAGTGTGTCATCCAGGCAGCACTACGCCGTGTGGCAACTAATAACACACCGCTGAGATCAAAAAGAAGATTCCCTTCAGACAGATCTCCACCACGATTGTTGAGGTGCGATTCGATGGCGTGCATGTCTCGCAGCTGTTCCAAGTACTTGTACCTAGAAAATATGCCACAGATGAAGAGAAAAAAGTAATAATAAAACAAAACACACACATTACTATGATGAAAAAAATACATGGAAAAGAAAGGAAAGGAACGCCGTGTGGCACTATTTCCACTGTTTCGAGGCCTCCCTTCAGACATCTTGTTCGATAAACAGCGGTCCTCAATGGTGATAGCTTTGGTATCATGAACAAACCTGAAAGGCTGATAGCATTCAAACAAAAGTTATGATTTTTTAACGACAACACCTGATGCTGATAAGCACATTGATGAATTAATCACTAGAGCACATTGATGAATTAATCATCGGCTATTGGATGTCAAACATTTGGTAATTCTGACATATAGTCATCAGAGAAAACCTGCTACAAGTTTCCTAATGCAGAAAGGGATCTTTCATATGCATTTTCCTGACAGACAGGAAAGCACATACCACGGCTTTTATTCAGTTATGGTGCACTGGTTGGAATGAACAAAAACCCAATCGGTTGAATGGATCCACTGAGGTGCTGACAAACAGCTCCCTTATTAGTGGTCTGCTACAAGATCTTTTAAATCAGGGGTGGGAATTGGTGAACTGTAAAAAAGAGGAAATCTAGAGGGGTCCGGGGACAAAGACGATTAAAATGCGAGGAAACGCAATGTTCCATGAGAGGAAAACCGCGGATCCGAGGAGAATTACTACCCCTGTTAAATACACTTTTTCAGACAGGTTAGTACTAACCACTTTCTTTGAATATAGATATGAGGCACTGGCAGAGCAAGCTCTGGGTAAGCAGAAATGTTCGCCAAATTATCTATTAACACTTAATAATTGCAAAAACCCAGTAATATTGTAACAAAGTATCAATTATTACATAAAATTATTTTGCCAAATTAAAATAAAATTCACCAACTGCTTTTGAAATTCGCAACTGGCGAATTTGGCGAGTGCCAGAGCTAGCTCTGACTGGTTTGAATGAGTATTCTATGATAGAGTTACATCGTAGTCCAACGGCCTGATCTGCCAAAATCTCGCCACTTTGCAATCTCACATGGCAATATAAAAAGACATATTATGGGGTTTTTTGTTTTTTTTAAACAGCCTTGTGAATTAGGGGTCAGGGCCCCATTCCACGAAGCCATCTTAGCAACAAAGATCATCTTAATTGCATAAATACTGTATGCACTTAAGGTGATCTTAGCGCTAAGATTGCTTTGTGGAACGGGGCCAAGGTTATTAAACAAAGATTTGGAATCCTGGAAGCTGCACAGGTAGGCCACTTGTATTAAGCATTGGTTCAAAATAACATATTGCAATTGGTCCTTATGTATTATAGCGTTTTCACTAAAACATTATCGGGTGTGGTATATGGTTATTATCCACAAATGATAAACTTTTAAATAGCCGCCAGCCACCAAAGAATCTTACCTTTCTGACTTGTCTCTTGACAAAAGGAGTCTGCTGAGTCATCATGTACTGCAAGAAAACAAATCACGAAATTTGAGAATGGTTTCGTCTTCTAAACGACTAATAGAGCATGTGTGCTATAGGTAGCTACAATGCGGCCCGTCCACCAGTAACCACACACATCAGTATAGGCATACTCATACCTACACACACACACACACACACCAGAAACACACCACGGAACATTTTGTATTCAAAGTTTTAATCAGTAACATTTCTAGTCACTAAAAATTTATTAGCAACAACTGTTGAATGTTATAAAATTGTGTAGTGATATCTGAAACATGAATAGCGAATTGTGACAAAATACTGAACAAAACGTTCCCTGCACACATGCATACACACACATACACGTACGCATCACATACACATCACACAGACACACACGCATCACACACACACACGCATACGCATCACACACACAGGCATCACACACACACACACACACACGCATCACACAGCCAACACATACACAAGCAACAGTCAATATAACACACAAACACCTTTGTTATCAGCACAAATGGTGAAAAATCTGTTATAAAACATGTTCAAGCTTCTAGTTTTATATTATAAAATTACAAATAATTGTGTAAACTTTCTGCCAGTTTTCATTAAAAGGATGAAGAAACTGATATAACTTATAAGGTAAATTAGTAGATAAATGTATTATTAAATTTAAAATAATTTGTTTTAATAAAATGTACTATGTACATACCTCTGAAAGAATGGAATGCCACATCTGTTCAAAAACTGCATTTGGAACACACTGCATCGAATCAGCAATCTTTTTCAGCTGAAACATAAAAATAAAAGTTAAAGATTAAAGTTGATATTAAATTGTCATTATGCTGTTAATGAACTTGAGAACAACTAATTTCAACAGACATTAAATTTGTAAATGGCTTGACCGCCGGTAGAAGGAGTGTGTATAAGGTGGTTACATGTGCCTCTTAACAATGCCAGAAGTAACTACTGAACACTACCCGAAGTGATCAGACTACGCCCACAGCTAAAAGCTGATGCGGAATGTCAGGTGTGTGGCACATATAACCATAAGAGACAAGCACCTGACACAGTTGGAGAGACAAGGACTGGGATGTGGAGGTGGACAGCGAAAGAAGTTGAAAGATGTGAGTTGCCAGATCAGGAAGAAATGAGACGGAATTTAAAGGAGAGAAAAGGAAAGGGGCAGTGGGATAAAAAAAAAAAAAACATTTGTAAATGGATTTGTCATCTTAAATGAACAACAGAAAATAATCATCTAAATGTATGATGATCAAATAAATGTCAATCCAGATAGCTCCTATACCAACATTTCAGTGTTATTTGCCAGAGAGAAGTTAAACATGGATAACAGCCCTATCCGGTTGCCATGCAAATGGGCCCAAATCAATAACTAATGCATGGGTGTATATGTAAAATCAAGCAAAGTGACAACACTTATAATACAGATTTCTATACGTGTGGCCCTTTTTGTCTCTTGTTACATTGGAGAGCAAATATGAGGGTTTTTTATGTTAGAGTTAAATTAACCTTCCGAGTACTGCAGGCAAGATATCTCGCCCGATGTCACGTCAGTCGACATACTATACACTGTATACAGTGCATTCCCCAATTCATATTTCCTGCCATTTTGCACACGACACTCACCGAAAACGGAAATATAATAAAACAAAAAAGATTATTTTTTTCAAAATGGTGGCTTTTGTTTTGATTTTTTCAATTGAAAAGACCTTGAAATTTGAGTTCAAAAAGTGGTTTTCGGCAAGTATTTTCGCTTGACAACAATGGTGGCACGTCGCGGTCATTTTCAGGGATCGATAGCTGATTGTGACAGCTAATTTGATAATAAATTTGATCGTTTTACCAACAACGAAAATTACCAAATATTGCAATATGAATCGTAGTTAGGGTTTAAAAAAAAATTCTGGTCAGAAAACCACGTTATCGGGAATAATGGACATAAATACTGGACAGCTGGCCACAAATGCCCGTAAGTAAATGCAACTTTTTCGATTTTTTTGCCTAATTTTAATCACCATTAGCCAATCTAAAAATAATAAAAATTACAAAAAAGACACGAAAATAATACTTACCGATTCATATATGAACTTTATTTCATGTATTTATAAAACATTTAAGTGAATGTATGTGAGTAAAAATTATAAACTTGTACCCACTCAACGTGGTTTTTGTTAAAAATTAATCCAGTAGTCTAAAGGTTAAAAATGACAAACATTTAAAGTTACATAAATATTTTGGACCCCCTCCCTTTTAAGGTTCGGAGTCTTGCATTGTACTAAGTCGACCACTGATTACTATGCCTACCTGGTATGGTAATCTGAGCACCATTTCTGTAAACAACTGAGGGTAGTCTTCGAAGACATCATTGGCATGACTCTTGACGTACTGTCTGAGGAAGAAAGGTGACATATCTGGGGGAGGGCTGATGGGGTGGGGTATCAACAGCTGGCCAGGTGTGGTGCCCTTCTCCTGCTAATTGTGAAAAAAACAACACAAGACATCTTCCATTATAATCATCAACTATATATTTTTATGCATGTATATAGAGTATACTAAATGAAGGAAGGAAGGAAATGTTTTTTTTATTTAACAACGCACTCAACACATTTTATTTATGGATTATATGGCATCAGACATATGGTTAACGACCACACATATTGAGAGGAAACCAGCTTCATGGGCTACTCTTTTCGATTAGCAGCAAGGGTTCTTTTATATGCACCATTCCACAGATAGGATAGCACATACCACAGCCTTTGATTTACCAGTTGTGGTGCACTGGCTAGAACGAGAAATAGCCCAATGGGTCCACCGACGGGGATCGATCCCAAACCGACGGCACATCAAGTGAGCGGTTTACCACTGGGCTACGTCCTGCCCCTATACTAAATGAATGCTCATTAGACAGTGTTTGACAAATGTTTTATAAAGTCACTAGCCCCGACAGAAGCTCTATATATTATAGCAATACAGGTGAAGATTTTCCTCTACACCAGACTACTGAGGGTTAGTGGATTTGTCGAACCATGCATAAGGGACCATTTATATAACAAGTGTATTTTCAAGTATATATCACAAGTAAAAATGAGTGGTGTACGATCACACAAGTAGTGTTTAAACTGTCTCATATAGGAACGGGTATGGTATTCTACTATGACGTGCTACTCTGTGATCGGCAATGCAGTTTCTTTTGCAAAACAAGTCCTGGCAATTTACAAAGGTACAACCAGGAAAAATGACGTCGTTTTTTAAATCATTCTTCACAAAGGGATAAACAGAAATTTTATAATATTACACTGTCTCTCTGTTTCTCTGTCTCACTCTCACTCACTCACTCACTCACTCACTCACTCATTCACTCTCTCTCTCTCTCTCATAATAAACTCTAAACAGTAAACTATAAAACCCAAACTCACCTCATCAGCTGAGAAGTTTTTCCAGTACGGCAGAAGGCTGCGGAGAACCTGCAGACAGTAGTGGATACAGTCCTTGGTGAGGAGAGCTGTGGCAGTGCTGCTGCTCACAAACGATGATGGCTGTAAGAATTCAAACTAGCGTTAGACATGTGTAACACATGCCGTCCAGTGATAGTATAATAATGCTGTAGGTACACATTGAAATGTTATTTCTGAGATAACATATTATAACTGTAAATTATGCAAATGTAATATAGCCTCCCCCACAATTTTAGAAAGGAAAGGGCAGAATATCTGTTTACCTACACTACAGTACATGTTAAACTATGGCTATATGGAGTCTAACATTGATGAGCTTTTAAGGTCAGTTTTCCCTTATGCATTTTAGGTACAACAGTTTGATGCCCAATTGCCCACAGCATTAAACAACCAGCAAATAATTGGTGCTTTAACACTGTTCAGCTATTTTCATCTAAGCAATAAATGCAAATGAACAGCCCTCCTTGTCCATCAGTCATGAAAACCTTTCCCCAAATACAGAAATCCTATTGACTGTCACGTTATTCAATGTATTTTTCACATTTTATGCTAACAGTGGCTGGATGTAGGTTTTAATGCCATGCTGTAATGGAAACCTTTTTTGTTATAAATGCATTACAGCAAATAAAGTGTTTTGCAGACGCATTTAATGCGACATGAAATGCTCAAGTGGTAAAAGACCTTTTACAAATATATTTCTTCAAATCTTTGAAACATATCACTTACCTCTGAAGATGATTTTGTTCCCGTCCTTGTCCTTGATAACAGAACACTTAAAAATCGCAGCAAAATCAGCTTCACTTCAAAATGCTTGGTACGCACTTCAATATTCTGAAGATCCTGAGGAGAGGAGAAACAAACAACAGTGACAACAATCTGATAAGATAGTATCTTTCAGTGTTTAACTCACAGTAACAGAAGAGCTTTACTTTAACCTGAAACAAACAAAAACGTATTGCAACTTTGGATGTACCAGAAACAAGAGTCTGGTGTTACAACTTGGCTCATAAACTGTTTCATGCATAAAAGACAAAACAATAATAATCAAGGTATGGGCACAAGATGAGAATGCTTTTATACCCTTGTGAAAATACTGACAATTGCTAACGACTCATACAATTACAGTAATTCCTATATCTCTCGACAGTCTACATAAACTACAGAACAAAGTCTGACCTTTCCAGAAAGGTCCAGCTCCTTCAGTAGCACAGTCAAAAGACTGTCCAGGGCAGCACGGTCCTTGTCCTCTTCGGAATCCAGGTCAGAGGTCAACATCAACAATACCTGCATAACCAAAACATAGTCATTTTATTAAGTACAACATGCTTTCTAAGGAGGCAATAAAAAAACATGAAAGGAAAAGAAGAACTGTAAATCATTGTCAGTGTATTTTAAACTATGGCTGTTTGGTGTCTTAACATATGGTAAAGATAGCAAATCTGCTGCCACCAAATAAATTGGATACATGGATCGATGGACGGGCGGACGGTTGGTCGCTTTGAGATATTTTAACACTTCTTAAAGAAAAAAAAAGAAAAAACAATGTTATAATAAAAATACTCTCTCGAAATGGCTGTGGCTTAAGCCTGGTAGGTACTGAGTTTGTATTCCTGTACCATCTCACCCTCAAAAGAATGTGTTTTAATGGCTCAATGGCCACCAACCTCTCACTACTCACTATCCATTAACCAACAATCTTGGTCACCCCAAACGACTGATGCATATGCCCAAGATGGAGTGCATAACTGTAATACAGACATAAGAAGATGCCAGCAACTTTTATTGGGGGAAGTAGGTATATATTAATTAAACTTTCAACTGGGAGAATCTATTATTTTAGAGTGTCCCCCCCTACCCACTTGACTTCCAATGCCTATGCAGGACTGAACATAACCAGAGAAATGAAGTTAAAGTCGTAAACCACTGGTGAAAAGATAACCGTCTTAGTACCTGCATGAATGGTATGGCCCTGACTCCGCCTATGTTCCTGATCTCTGGCAGGAACTGTAGCAGTCTCTCAAGAAGCTGTAGTCGAAGGTGATGCAGTCGACAGAGAGCCTCGTAGTCTGCGTCCGACTGAAGGACCTCGTGGTCGACCTCGTGGTGCATGGAGCCGCTTGGCCCCCCCACACTGCTCGTCTCACTGCGCGCACCCGCCGTGCCACCCTCTTGCACAGAGTAACCATACGCACTGCTACGACCACTCACTGAAATCAAATAACATTTAATGAGGAAATCACACACTCAATGAAACCAAATAACATTTAATGAGAAAATCACATACACACTGAAATCAAATAACATTTTAATGAGGAAATCACATACACACTGAAATCAAATAACATTTAAATGAGGAATCACATACACACTGAAATCAACAGTTTAACGTGGAAATCACATACACTAAAATCAAATAACATTTTAATGACGAAATCACACACATACTGAAATCAAATAACATTTAATGAGAAAATCACACACACACACACACACTGAAATCAAATGTTTTAATGAGAAAAACACACAATGAAATCAAACATTTTAATAAGTAAAATCACATACACAATAAAATAAACATATTAATGAGGAAAATTACATAGGCACTACTATGATTTTAATTGTATTGTGATCATGCTGAAATAGAATAATACCTGAAATAGAATCGACAGCACTGCCTCCACTTTCCGAACCTCGCTCACTCCCGCCTTGCTCCGCTGGAGATGTCCGCAGTGTTGAGCCCTCTGTGGCAGCATTACTGCCAACTTCATCATCACTGCCTGGTGCCGATGCTGTCGTATCCGACAATGGGCCTTCCTCAATCGAAGATGTACTCTGTAAAGCCATACAACACAAGATATTGACAGAAACTTATGAGGTTAACAAATTTACTAATAGTAAATACATCAGAACTAAGACATGAACTATTAAACAAGACAAGAAAAACCTGATGAATACCATTTACCGTATATCTTCTCCTGTAAGTCGATCTCGACTATAAGTCGAGTCCCTAATTTCAAGCTCTGAAAACTTATTTTTTTATTGACCCGTTTATAAGTCGACCCATGAAAAACAACTTATAAATATTGAAGTATTTCTTATTTTCAGCACATGAGAACAATAATGTACAATATTTGAACAAAAGAAAATTATTTTACAAACTTCGGTTTTGACGTTTTGTACATCGCAATCAAACTACATAGCATCAAAACGAAATATTCCCTTAGTAGATAGTGAAAGCTGTTTGACTGTTACCGTATGGCACTGTACAGCATGGTTTTGTGCACAGACAACAACTTTATTTATAAACACTGACAACAGATCACTACGATAAAACTGAAAGTATCAGTTAATCACGTTTTGCCGCCATATTAATACATGTAAGGAGGATAACTCTGGAAAGTACATTGGTTTTGGTACCAAATGATGTATGTCCCTACTGCTCTAGTGAACTGCAGAGATCAGTCTAAGCTGTTTTAAGGGAAAGCTCAGTAATATTCATGAAGTTAATCACCGACAAAACATTGTTTGAACAACCATTAATGCCAGTGACCAGATTTCAAAATAAACTCAGGCAACAGGTAGTTAGTATTGTTTATATTTTTGCTATTAGTGATGACTGTTATTTTAACTAAGTGGACTGTTCTCTTGGCATGTGAGTGAGATCGCACGCCTTTTTGCATAACCAAAACCGTTCTAATGCCAACAAAAAAAAAGGTTATATCAAATAAATGTGTCAAATTAACATATTTGAGTATAAATACAGGGCATACTTAAACAATAAAACTTGTAAAATAATCCCCAAAACGGTAATATTTTTGGGTGAAATCTTTTTACCCTCTTATAAGTCGACCCCCCAAGTTATAAAATAATTTTTGGGTGAAACAAATTCAACTCATAGGCGAAGATATACAGTACTGAATATTTACTAGATTATAGAATAACTTCAACAAAATCTGATTTAGAAAATAAAATAAACACAAGAAAATTAAAAGATGTCTAAGAAATGTTCAGTTTTTAAAGTTAAGTTTTTAAACCACAATTACTGTAAGCAATAGATATATATAAATATATAAGTAAAACATGTTGAAATAATTTGTTGAAATTAATATAATAATATTAATACAGAGGATACAAATATATAAGTAAAACATGTTGAAATAATTTGTTGAAATTAATATAATAATATTAATACAGAGGATACTAAACAAATGTCCACGATTGACCAGTTGCATTACTATGAGTGTGTTTTCAATAATACACCATGAGCGAAAGCAAGTGATGTGCTGTCAAAAACAAATGACCATAGTATTCTATTTATTACAATGTGCTACATTGTTTATATATGTATTGCGATTTCTCTTGCCAAGTGGTTCTGGTAAAGCACAAAGCTAACCATAATAAAGATAATATCACTTATCGAAATGACATCATTTGTTTAATCATTCATCATATTGTGACAAACAGAAATGTTAACAGACTGTGATCCCTCTCACCGTGGAGTAATAAAATTAATGTTTTACCTGTCCTTGTCTGGCAAGTCCAAGACTTTGAAGATTTAAACTTCCACTTGTACCGGACTGTAAACATAAAACACAATTATTAAAATATATATTCTTCTTCCTTTACTTTTAATCTCTCAGTAAAACAAATTTAACATTACACTATTAAGTTACATATATACATGCTAAAATACATATGATTTTGAATATCGTAACTGATGAGAAATGTGAGGAATACCTGATCTTGTAGGCTCAGTGCGATGGCCAGTTCGACCATGGTTTCATCATCTGCATCAGGGGGTATGTCCACTATTGGTGGGAAATTTCGGTCCACTCCCCACAGAGCATCCAGGCTAGGCAAATGGTTTCCATGACTGCTGCTTTCTCCTGATTCTATGATCATGGCTTCGTTACTTTCCTGTTAAAATTAAACATAAATGTAACACATTTTAACGGATCTTTTCCCCCCAAGTATCTTCTTTTTATTCTATTTCATATATCAGCTCTCAGGCACAAGATATGTCATGCATAATACGGTACTTAAGACAATAAACAAGTTTTCTTTTGGGTGCCTATTAGTTAACACTGCACTGGCCTACATTACAGAAGGTAAATATTATTATAATAGTTACTATATAAGGTAGTGTTTAGAATTTCCCCAACAGAATTTGTATTATCAATGACCAAGTCCATTATTTATCAGTCAGTCCTGGGTACACATCTCAACTATTTGGAATGTCTGCCTAGCATAGTGTTTAATTGTGAACTTTATTACACACCAGTGTAAGATATTGCTCATGTCATAACAATCACTCAGTATCTAACTAGTGTAATACTGGCGTGACGTGAGCGTGATGTAGATCACTTGCTGACCCAATTCGTAGAAAAATAATGTGTAGTAGGTCTCAACATCTGCTTACTTCTGCGTTGCGGTTTGTTTACAGTTGGTTTGTAATAAATAAAATACTAAACTAGCTTGCTTGTCATACCATTTTCATGAAACTTGTGAACAGTGTTGGTATCCGACTCGCTTTTGCTCGTCACGGTACCAAAACTGTTCACTCATTTCCTAAAAATGATATGACAGGCAAGCTCGTTTAGTATTCTATATGTTAATATCTAGTGAGAGAAAAGTCCGTGCAATAGCCTTACATCTCCCAACTGATCCATTAAACCTTATTCTACATGAATGGAAGTCAGTACTGTCATGGCTTTACCACTAAAGCACAAGGCACTAAATACACTGCCACAAACAGTGTGAAAACACTGCCACAAACAGTGTGAAAACACTGCCACAAACAAGTGTTTCCACATCAATCCTCACACACAGCTTAAATTTCTTTTAAATGTCTTAGTCATTTCACTCAGCATTAATGCAACCAATATAATAATAAAATCCACCATTAACAAATTATTTTAAGACGTGAACCCTGCTTGTTTCCCATTACAGGTTATACTGACCACAACTTCATAGATTTCATCGCCCTCGTGTTCGAGGTTCTGGTGCTCAACCACATTGTTAGAGACTGGAGCCGCTCTCGGAGGTGTGTCAGGCGCCTTGTGTCTCTTTCCATCGTCGTCATCGTCATCATCGTCTTCACCTCCTCCACCTGAAACACAGTAATCAACAATATACAAACTGATAAACTTGTCTTGCTACAAGCTTAATACTGTACAATGTGAAATTAATGTGACAAACATTAATGTGACAAACATTTTAATTGGTAAGCAGATGTGCTTATATTTTATTAATAACATTTATATGCAACAATGTTAATGTATGTGGCTAAAAATACTATCTGAAATATATCAACCAAAATATGATTCACAATTATGAATACTACATCCCCTCCCACAAGTACTAATTGGCAAGTAGAACCTTCCATGGATTATTTTTGATGTGACAGGATGTTTTAACAATACCCCAAGTTTCGCACAAAAGTGTAGTACTTAGTTTTACATGTGTTAAGCACAGGGGTACTTAGCGGCCATTCATAATTTTCAACATTTTCACGAGCATACAAACCGTACACTTTTGACCACCCCCCTACCCCCCCCCCAAAAAAAAGTGTACATCCCCAAATGATAAAAGTGTACGCTGGCCCCTAAACCAACCCACCACCCCACCCCCCCATCCCACCCCCACACACACACCCCACCACCACCACCCCCACCCCCACACACGTACAGTTTGTTTACGCTCGTGAAAATGTTGAAAATTATGGACAGCCCCTTAGCACAGCGGTACTGGATGATGTAAAATTGCATACCTTGGTAAAACTAAATTTACTGACAAAACACATTGTCACATTTATTTCCATGGCAGGACCACCAGTATTAATAGCACCTTTCAAAAGTTGGGTGCACTTTAAATTTTTATCAAGATGGATGTTATTTGGTATATGCTACCTATAGAATGAGGGAAAAGCTGCTGCCACCACACAAAAGCAACACTGTATCGTTTACATGCACTATCCACATATGGGACAGTACATACCATGACCTTTGATGTACCAGTTTTGGGGGACTAGTTAGAATAGAATACAAGACGTAGCCTGATGCCAGGTTGGTTTATGATCAATCCCTGTCGGTGGCCTGTTTAGCTATTTCTCGCTCTAACCAATACACCATAACTAGTATACAGTACATAAGGTCGTGGTATGTGCTATCATGTCTGTGGGATGGTGCATATAAAAGATCCCTCGCTACTAATGGAAAAATGTAGCAGGTTTCCTCTCTAAGACTATATGTCAAAAATTACCGAATGTTTGACATCCAATAGCCGATGGTTAATAAATCAATGCGCTCTAGTGGTGTCGTTAAACAAAACAAACTTTAATTTAAGACTGTATGTCAGAAAAACTGATGATTAATAAATCAATGTGCTCTAATGGTGTAGTTAAACAAAGCAAACTTTAAACTTTAACTTTGGTTAGAATGGGGAAAAAAGCCAGTGTTCTCCACTTTTACTGACCAGGAGAACTGCACCGAGGTGGCGACGGTATGAACACTCGCCTCCTCCTTTGACGAGGACGCAGAACGCGGATCAAAGCCTGGCGACTGGCGAAGCTCACCAGCGGGTCCTGCAATGAAAATGACACAGAACTGTACGACAACAAAACTCTATGACAAGTAAGAAACTGTCAAAGCGACGAAGACAATCACAACAGACTCTGTTCATTTACCCATACCAGTAACACGTTTTAATCACTTTCAGGTGTTATTGGTTACCATTGAGACACATGAGCATGTCTTAAATATAAAAAAAACATGTTGTTTTTACACAGGTTATTTCTTCTCATTAGCAACAAGGGATCTTTTATATGTACTTTTCCATAGCAATCAATTTTTTAATTTCAATTGTGAAAAATAATCATAAAAATTCTCCTTTTTTTAAAAACCAATAATAAACTGAATAACTGTAGACACTCACTGATGACAGCAGTAGTTTCACGTAGTGATCCGTTGCCATAGGAACTGCCTCGGGATTGCACATGGTGAAAGCATGGATGATTTCAACAATGGCCCCGACGGTTGCGTCGACATGGCCTAACCCTGGCTGACACACAGGGGCCAGCATGGGGTTGGGTGGCTTCGATTCGTGCAGGTTCCAGAATGCCTCCAGCAGCCGAGATGTGAAGTGGCAGTGGTCCCTGGTGCCGATGCTCGACAAACTGTCCAGTGATGGTTCACTCGGTTTCTCGTGTTCCTTCTCATCCTCCACATCCACAACCTCCAGCACTGCAAGTCGAGAACATATATACTCTTCAAAAAAAGAAACGCAAAAGAGTACAAATGGGTTATAACTCCGATTTTATGTTTCCTACCGGTTCATGCTTTGTGAATATAAGGTCATTGTATGTCCCAAACACATTCCCACGGTTACATTCGATAAAACGCAGCTACTGTACAATAAAGTTCCAAAATGTGAATATTCGCAAAAACGCAGCCACGTGCAAACCATGTCACCACTGCACGTGCGTTGTCTGCACGTGCAACATGAACACCGACAGTATAAAAGTGCATGGTGTTCGCTTGCCTGGCCTCTGTATCTGGCCGACAGTTGACAATCCAGGACATGCCACGTCTCAGTGAACCGCAGAGAAACAATGCCATTGGCCGACTAGACGCAGGCGAATCCAGAACGGCCGTTGCCAGGGCATTCCATGTGTCCCCAAGCACCATCTCCAGACTGTGGGACCGTTACCAGCAACATGGATCAACACGTGACCTCCCTAGATCCGGTCGACCACGGGTCACTACCCCCGGGCAGGACCGCTACATCCGGGTACGCCACCTTCGGGAACGATTGACTACTGCCACCTCCACAGCCGCAGCAATACCAGGTTTGCGCAGGATATCCGACCAGACCGTACGGAACCGCCTACGTGAGGCAGGAATTCGTGCCAGACGTCCAGTTCGAGGTGTCATCTTAACACCACAACACCGTCGACTCCGACTGCAGTGGTGCCAGATTCATCGACAATGGTATCAACTGCGATGGAGACAGGTGTGGTTCAGTGACGAGTCCCGATTTCTACTCCGACGTCATGATGGAAGATGTCGCGTGTATAGGCGTCGTGGTGAACGTTATGCGGCAAACTGTGTGCAGGAAGTGGACAGATTCGGCGGGGGTAGTGTCATGGTGTGGGCAGCCATCTCACACACTGGCAGAACTGACCTGGTCCACGTGCAGGGCAACCTGAATGCACAGGGCTACATTGACCAGATCCTCCGGCCACACATCGTTCCAGTTATGGCCAACGCCAACGCAGTGTTCCAACATGACAATGCCAGGCCTCACACAGCACGTCTCACAACGGCTTTCCTACAGAACAACAACATTAATGTCCTTTCTTGGCCATCGATATCACCGGATTTGAACCCAATTGAGCATCTATGGGACGAGTTGGACCGACGCCTCCGACAGCGACAACCACAGCCCCAGACCCTGCCCGAGCTGGCAGCAGCCTTGCAGGCCGAGTGGGCCACCATCCCCCGGGACGTCATCCGTACTCTGGTTGCTTCAATGGGCAGGCGGTGCCAGGCAGTTGTCAACACACGCGGAGGCCACACCCGGTATTGACTCCAGATGACCTTGACCTTGGTGGTGTGTCCTATCACTTACTCACAATGGACTAGAGTGAATTGTGAACAATCCTGCAACATTTGGTAATTATCGGACTCACCATTCAATAATTAAATCAATTCTCCAAATGTTACGACAATGTGGTTTTGCGTTTCTTCTTTTGAAGAGTATATGAATGATGATATACTATTTTCATGATTACAAATGAGGTTCAAGTATGCTTTCATGGGCAAGAAATTATTCATTCTGGGGACATCAGTCAATGCGAAAGACAAGCAGACATACATACAGACAGAGAGAGAAACAAAAAATTTAATATCCACCAATAGCAAAGAATCTTTCGTATACACTTTCGTACAACACATACAATGGCATTTGATACATCAGTCATGGGAAAAAAGGCAATGACATCTCCCTTTCATTCTTTTTAAATAATCAAATTTCGATTTTTTTCCAAACCATATTCTGGCACAAAAATATTCTTTTGAGTTTATGCCCCTCTTAAGACTAGCACTGGGTGAGCAGAAAATTTCGCCAAATAATGAACAAACTGCAAAACCCCTTTTTCCCAACAAAATATTGATTATTACACAAAATTATTTCACCAAATGAAAATAAAATTTGCTAACTTATTTTAAAATTTGTAATTTGTGAATTTGGCGAGTGCCAGAAATAGCCCCGCCTCTCCTATCTTCACCTTTATTTTCAGATAAATCTGGATCAGTTACTGATTATATTTGCCAAAAAACTTTTTTAAACACAGAATTTTCCAATCTCATCATGGATTGTCCTAATACATACCATCTTCCTTCTTTCCTCCCGTCTCAGCGAACTTGACCAGGTTCATAGGGCGGGAGATGGCCACGGACCGGGCCGTAACAACCAGCCTCTGGAATGCCTCGACATCCATTTCTTTGCCTTCCTTCGACAGACTCTGCATCACATGAACAAGCTGAGCTTGATCCTGAAAAAAACCAATATGTTGTAGAAAACATTCCTTGTTACATGAATGCTTAAGAGCGAAGGGGAAAGGAAGAAGAGGTAGTCGTGTGACTGGAACTGGATACCTAGACACAATGAAAGTTTATATCATTAATAACACCACAGCAAAACAAGGTTTGATGATCCTATATGAATTGATAAGGAAGATATGCCCCACACAACAAAACATTTAACAGACTAAAGTAAATGCATTTAATAAGTAATTTTAATAATTAAAAAGTCTGCTAGTCAGAAACATCTTACTGCTGGGAACATTTTGTTTTGAAAATCTTTAGTAGCGGTATTTTTAGTCAGTTATTGATTAGCAACTTATGTTTAATGTTTTAAAATTGTGAAGCGATCTCTAAAACTAATATAGCAAATCGTGATGCAATACTGAATAAAATGTTTTTTGTAGTGGAACAAAAAATTAAGTCCATTAAGCCTATTTACAAGGTGTAAGGAATAATAACCTTGTGGTTATGGTATGATAGTTTGCTGTCAAACAGCGAAGCCAGCAGAGACTTGGTGTGCTGCTGGACGGTGGGTGGTGTCGGCAGATTGAGCAGACTTGTTGCCAGATCCAGAGCTTTTTCTCTTTTCGGATCCTGAAACGACAAGCGACAGAATTTGGTGCATGCATAATATGCTGAATCACCAGAGTAAAATATTGGTAAGTATTCTATGAAATAAAGTTAATTTGACAGCCTCAAATATATATATATATGACAATCAAACTGCAACAGTTACGGTTTTATTAAGTCTAACTGAGTATCCTAATCACATTAAAATACCAGTTAAAACTGTCAATTAATATTGCAAATACTTCAGTAATAACACCAATTTAGAAAAGCGTTTTAAAAAGATAAATTTATTAGTCATATTTATAATCCTAAAAAAAGCTTTGACATGTATAATCTTAAAGGATTCCATTTTCTATCAAAAACCCTGAAAGGTCCACCAAGGGTAATCAATCTTAGGCACACGAAAGGCCAAAATATCAAACAGAGTAGATATTTTTCTCAAAACCACATGACGTATAAAAAAACCTCCGCAAAATCACCTGCACACGACAGCTGTCAGCTAAGCAAACATTTTGTAATTGTTTGGTCAGTTGACAGTTCTAGTAGGTCAGGTCAGGTCATAGGGTTTTATGTGCACATTAAGAACAAGCTGTTGTAGCGCACGCCTGTCATGAGCATAGGTGCTGGCCTGGTCTGCTCCTCTGTCCAGACTGGAAAAGGGTATGGGTGGGTGGGAGAGGGGACCACCCACACTGGCAAGTGCAAGGGAGCACTAGCAGCCCGACCGGGGTCGGTAGCAGGCAGGGGCAATTTTGGTGCTGTGGAATTTTGAATAGGATTACGTCAAAAGAGAAATATGGCGCAAATTTTGTAAGGAATTTTGGCACATATTTGAGCGGTTCACCGAAAGGTAAAAGGGGAGCTGCATGTTATTTTTAAACTTAGTATGCCGAGAGTAGCTCGCAGTTCTAGTTGGTTTTAGGCATCATTTATACCCTACAATATTGGTACTCACTTTCTCATCTGAAGAAATTGCTCCAAAGGCTCCATCCAGCACCTCCAAAGCACTGCTCAACAATCTTGAGAAAGAAACAATTATTACAATGAAACATTTGAAACAAGCATATTTTGTCTGATTTCTTTCAAAAATAATGTTTCAAGTTGCATCAGTAAATTAAACAGGAAACCTATCACTATTATATATACTGTGTGCATTCAGGATTAGATGTCATACATATACAGAACTTCACATACTTAGCTTTCATTTCCTATTAATTACACAACTTTTATTTTGCATAAAAATATATACCACAAGAGCACATATCTTCTTTTATTTTAACAAAAACAGTTTTTAATTTATTATCAAAATATATGACATAACTATTCTTTCTTTAATGGAGGATCAATACTCCTTTCAGTAAAAATAAAAAAAGAATTCCCCATAAAAAAAGGTCTGGTCCAAGATAAAATTATCATGCAGTTTGAAAATGTCTTTATCACAATAGTAAGACTGAATAGGTGTGTAATAAAATATTTTGTTATTTGTTTGATCACCAGTTCAAATGTGTTAATTACATTTTATAGCATAACAGAATGGAAACATCAATATTAATAAAGTAAACTTCAAATAAAACCAAAAGAAAACTATAATTAACTAAGTAACTTGGACAAAAAATAAGAAAGACATTATGGTAATTAATGTTAAAAGCACACAGAATATGTAGATTATTACATGTTTTCAAACAACTAAATGGACATAAGCTTTAAATAAAAGACTGACACTATTTTAATGAGAAAGTATCTCACTTGTCGGCTGATGTCATTGGTAATGGGGCTGATGGCAAGGTATCACTGTCTGTTGATGATGTCAGTGCTGGGACAGGAACTGCCGCTTTGGGAGCCGAGGCTTCTGGGAACTCATCAGTCTCTTCTGGCCAACCAAACGCTTCCTTTGTTTTCACATATATTTTCACAGAATCCAGCATAGTCACTCCATTTGGATCAATGCTGGCACCAACTGCAAGATAACAAACCAGAAAAATATTTATCTTCACCTCCAATCTAAATCACATAAAAATATTTATCTCTACCACCAATCTAAGTCACAAATATATTATTAGTCTTTAAAAAAACCTGTAAGAATGTTCTGAGCTCCTTACTTGTAAATGTCCTAAAACCAAAATAGGTAGAAGACCTAATTTAACAGTCTGTAATGACAACACACATGTTAAAACTGTAGTAACTCATGTATCTGTGTTGTTTATTCATAAATTAAAGAAACTATTGAAAGACAAGACTGCAGCTTTAATTTACCCTTAAAAAAAGAATTTAAAGACTGCATATAGATTCAATACATCACAAATCAGTTATTATAACTGGCTGACTTACTGAACAGATTGAACTTCTTGTCCGTTGTGAGTGACTCCTCCCTGGTGAACGGCAGGTCAAACCAGCGCCCTCTCGACAGGTTTACTTGTATGGTGCGTCCGAACACCTCCAGGTATGACGGAGTCCGCTCGGCACTCTGACTGCCCACGAGAACGCGCACTCCGACCATGACCGTCGAGTTGTTCGTGTTGTTGATCTCCAACGTGAAGCCAGCAGGCTGCAAATACAGGATGTTATTGAGCTCGGCTTTATCTAAAAAGCATCCACATGATACTGAATTTTATTCTAAATTTTAATATTACCCATCTGTGATATTTGTCTTTTTTTGCACAGTTCTTTACACTTTTTTTATTTAACTGATGAATTTTTATATTAATATGATTCATCACTTAATGTTTTGGATTTACCATAGTTTGACACCCAATAGCCAATATTTTTTTCGTCATTAAACATCGATTCTATTCTATTGTTCCAAAATTGATCACGGGGAAGCGGGAGGTACTGTAATTTTTATTTTATGCCTGATGGGTCTGGCGCATATTTTCTCATGGTTTATATTAAATTATATGTTGTGCTTTTCGGTCTAGGATCGATCCCCGTCGGTGGACCCATTGGGCTATTTCTCGTTCCAGCCAGTGCTCCACATCTGGTGTAACAAAGGCTGTGGTATGTACTATCCTGTCTGTGGGATGATGCATATAAAAGATCCCTTGCTGCTAATCGAAAAGAGTAGTCCATGAAGTGGCGAAAGCGGGTTTCCTCTCTCAATATCTGTGTGGTCCTTAACCATATGTCTCACGCCATATAACCATAAATAAAATGTGTTGAGTGCATCATTAAATAAAACATTTTCTTCCTTCCTTCCTACTGCATGATAATACTGATGTTCCAATGATCGATTATAATTGAACATTGAAAGGTTAGGCTTCACCAATGTGATGATAGCTCATAAAAATCCATAATCCATTGTCATGGGAAATGTGTACTGATTGTTCCTATAGTTTAAATGTTGGAGTTTATGTAAATATGCTGGAGTTTGGGTTTCATGTGTACGTAAAGAAAACATATAATTGTAAAATTAGTTATTAATTAATCTTTACCAGAGAACACGACAATATAGGTGAATGATCCTAATAATTCAAATTTTTTAAAAGTTTATATAGTTTTAGTTGATCGGTTCAGGCAAACTGATTATAACTGATGATCAATGATTTAATTTCAACCGATTCCCAACACTAAATAATAATTTCTATATAATATTGTTATATCATGAAGCACATTTTAAAACATCTCGTTAACGTACCTTTGTGCTGGCAATGTACATGCCGTTTGTGTTGAGTCTCTGTTTGACTTGTTGTATGTTGTAGACCTGGAGCACATCATTACCGCCAAACTGAAACATAGAGACAAATATTCAGTGAAAACGGTAAAGCTTCAAGGTACAACCGTATCTACCCAACATGCAACTGGTCATGATTCCAGATTTTACACAACATAAATCTATTTTTATCTACCCAACATGCAAATGGTCATGGTTCCAGATTTTACATAACATAAATCTATTTTGGACAGAAATGTTAAGATTTATTGTATTTATTTATATTATCTTTGCTAAACAGCAGAAACACTGTTTAAGCATAAATATCCATATTTACAACATACTAAAATTCAAGAACATTTCAAGGTTTGTGAAAACCCTGTCAGTGTAACTATATTTATTTAAAAACGATACAATGAAATGAAATCCAGGATTTTATGCAAATCACAAGTTATCATGGATAAGTAATGCATAAATAACATCAATCCACATACTTTAATAGACAGTTGGTGTGATTCAATTTGTAAACAAAATCATGTGGAGAAAAGAGGATTTGTTGGAATTTTAAGCATTTTAATAAGTCAGCAATTATTCTAAAATAAATGGTAGCTAGTTTAGAAAATTTGTGCCTAATTAAAATTCCTTCTTGCAGATTGTATTATTTGACATTATCAAGCTGTCTATTCATGCTTTAAATGACCACTGACATAAAATAGGTGTATCTAATATAAATATTTCAATTTACCTCTATGTCATTAGTCTGTTGACAGTGCTCAAAGAAATCAGTTGGGAAGTTCACCAATCCAACTGGGCGTCCTGTAAGTAAACAATTAACCACACTAAGTATAGAAAAATAGTACAGTGAAACCTCTCTAAACCGGACACCCTTGGGACCACGTAAAATGTCCGGTTAGCAAAGGTATGCGGTTTATAAAGGTTAAGTTTTTTTTACTGATTTTTTAAAAAGGACTGTAAAAAATGTCCAGTTTTGAGGGAATTTTGGTTTACAAAGAGTCTGGTTTTGTGAGATTTCACTGTATTTCAAAGACATTAATACCAAAACAATTATTCAAAAACATTTTAGCCTGCTGTAACCCAACTTATTATTTTCAAACCTGCTGGTCGATGTAATATCATTTTCATTATTATACTGAAAGAAAGAAAAAAAGGAAACCAGAAATTAATTTGAGTGATTTTTATGAATCTGTTTGGTAAAAGCAAAGTTGTTGCTTTTTTTTAATTAAAGGAAAGGGGGTAGAGAGAGGTGGGTGTGATACTCATTTAAACATAAAAGATTAAAAGATCCTTAAAAAACTAAAAATAAACAAAACAATTAAGCATTTCTGATCTTATATACAAAGATTATTTAATGAAAAAAGAAAGAGAGGTGGAAATGGATTTAAAACTAAAAATCACATTCCTGGAGAATATTTTAAAACTTTCTTTCTATGTCCTAAAACTGTGAATGAAAATCGAACCTGATCTGCTTGTTTTCTTCTTTTTTGCAGGTTTAAGGACTGCGATGGGACTCTGTGGCTGCAGGTATGGAGAGAGCCAGAAGTTGGTGTTTTCAACGTTCGCCATGTAGATTCTCAGACTGCCGTCCTCGCAAAGCAAAATCATCGTTGTTCTCAGCTGAAAACAAAATGACTCATTAATTTTTTAACAATAATGACAATTTCTTACAAAAAAAACCTCACAAATTATATTGCTGCTGAAAAATATTCCTAACTGTGGTACATGCAAACTATTAAATATATTTTAAAATTTAGTCTTAAAAAACATATATACTTATCCCAAAGTACATATTATATATTTGTTTACTTTCTACCCTTCCTGATACTGAAATGTAGTGAAACTTGTGCTATGCAGATACCTATGAAGTACCAATAACTGTCCTCCAGACACAGTATAATTCATACAATATCAGATGATTTAAGAATTAGCAAAACAGTCTAAGACAATGGTGGCTGTTTGGTAGGCTATAAAGATTCTTTCATGTTTCTTGTCAATTATAATTTTATTACCTGATCTGTGTTGGATGCAATGTGTCTAATGGCAACCACATCCTGGATCTGTAATAAAACAAAACATATTTATTTTTTAAAATATCAGGATCAGAAACAAGAGAATTGATAACTAAAGGTATTTTATTTAATGCCACACTTATAACAAATGTAATTATAGTCTACAAAGAGAAATCTGTAACTATAGGCTAGATATTTTGGTAAAAAAAAAACCCTCAATAATGTTATTCCATTGTGGAATCTTGGTCTGCAGAAAGCTCTCTTACCACCTGTATTATATTTACCTTTGCCTTGGCTGGCACCACTTTGATCTCCTGCATCATGATGGTATCCGGGGAGACCATGAGTACGACTGGGTTGTTGGAGGTCTGGGCCATGCAGTAGATCAGGCCAGTGTGACCACTGATCTCTGACCACTGCACAAGCGGCTGGTTGTTGTTTCCACCTTTGCCACTGCCATTCGAGCTTTCAAACATAAACAGACTAGAGGTTAACAGATTTGAAACACAAACATAATAGGGGTTAACAGCTTTGAAATACAAACAGAATGGACGTTAACAGCTTTGAAACACAAATAGACTGAGGTTAATGGCTTTGAAACACAAACAGAATGGACATTAACAGCTTTGAAACACAGACTGGAGGTTAATGGCTTTGAAACAAACAGAATGGACGTTAACAACTGTGAAACAAGACTGGAGGTTAATGGCTTTGAAACAAACAGAATGGACGTTAACAACTGTAAAACAAGACTGGAGGTTAATGGCTTTGAAACAAACAGAATGGACGTTAACAACTGTGAAACAAGACTGGAGGTTAATGGCTTTCAAAGACAGACTGAAGGTTAATGGAAGGAAGAAGGAAGGAAATGTTTTATTTAACAACGCACTGTGGTCAAGGACCACAGAAATATTGAGAGAGGAAACCCGCTGTCGCCACTTCATGGGCTTCTCTTTTCGATTAGCAGCAAGGGATCTTTTATATGCACCATCCCACAGACAGGGTAGTACATACTACGGCCTTTGATATACTAGTCATGGTGCACTGGCTGGAATGAAAAATAACCCAATGGGCCCACCGATGGGAATCGATCCCAAACGGACCACGCACCGAGCAAGCGTCTTACCACTGGGCTACGTCCCGCCCCCGAAGGTTAATGGCTTTGAAAGACTAACATAATGGGGGTTAACAGCTTTGAATCACAGACAGAGGGTTAACAGCTTTGAATCACAGACAGGGGGTTAACAGCTTTGAATCACAGACAGAGGGTTAACAGCTTTGAATCACAGACAGGGGGTTAACAGCTTTGAATCACAGACAGGGGGTTAACAGCTTTGAATCACAGACAGAGAGTTAACAGCTTTGAATCACAGACAGGGGGTTAACAGCTTTGAATCACAGACAGGGGGTTAACAGCTTTGAATCACAGACAGAGGGTTAACAGCTTTGAATCACAGACAGGGGGTTAACAGCTTTGAATCACAGACAGGGGGTTAACAGCTTTGAATCACAGACAGGGGGTTAACAGCTTTGAATCACAGACAGAGGGTTAACAGCTTTGAATCACAGACAGAGGGTAAACAGCTTTGAATCACAGACAGAGGGTTAACAGCTTTGAATCACAGACAGAGGGTAAACAGCTTTGAATCACAGAGGGTTAACAGCTTTGAATCATAGACAGAGGGTGAACAGCTTTGAATCACAGACATGGGGTTAACAGCTTTGAATCACAGACAGAGGGTGAACAGCTTTGAATCACAGACAGAGGGTTAACAGCTTTGAATCACAGACATAATGGGGTTCAATAGCTTTAAAACAAACTAGAGGGCAATAGCTTTGAGACAAAAACAAAATGTAGGTTAACAGCTTTGAAACACAGACATAATGGGGTTCAATAGCTTTAAAACAAACTAGAGGGCAATAGCTTTGAGACAAAAACAAAATGTAGGTCAACAGCTTTGAAACAAGAACATATTTTGTGCCCAATGAAAAATCTATCCTGAATTCTCGCTTTACAATGTACAGCTTAAATGTTTTCATTATGCTGAACTGGTATGATCAATAGAAAGCCTTTAGTGTTATATTATTTTCTATTTGCATTTTTCAATGAATGAATGAAGAAAGGAATGAATGAATGAATAACATTTTTTTTTTTTTAATTTGGCCCTATATCTTTTTTTTCTTAATCCTACTGGGCTAAATAAAAAGTGAGAGAGATAATTAAGCCATTATCAAAACATAGCACATCAAGAAACAATGGCTTTTATTTTTAAAAGAGATGATTACCTTTTGAATGTGATGGTAAAAATGTTTGTAACATTAGACATGTCGTTGGACACCGCTGCAACAAAACTCTTGCCTGAAATTGAAATAAATAAAAATGAATGAAATATTTCTAGCAATTTCACATTAAAATGCTTACTTTTACTTTGTGTATATAAAAATGTTAATAATAATATGAATTTAAAAATATCAAGGAGTAACCAGTAGTTGTAATAAAATTGTGTATTCTAATAAATTATGTTTTTAGCTAACATCAACATAATAACCTTTCAAAAGAATAAAGTATAAGCAAAGAAAAAGATTGAATCATGTTATGCAGTTTTATTTTATTAACACTAATCACAACTTGGTAGGAGAAGTTGGATGAAAATGTAAACTTGCCAAGACATAGTTACACACTACTGATATAAAACTTAGCTTACAAAACACATTATGCTATGCTACTCTATAAAAAAAAAAGTCATTAATAATCAGCAGGTAGGTGTTTTTAATAAAGATTCAAAAGGTATCAAATTTCAAAGAAATGCTTCGTGATCGGATGTTAATATTCTTCCGACCCAGTATGCTTATATATACAACATTGTCACTGGCATTTGAAAGCTCTGTTTTGATTGATTAATATTAGCTGGTTGCATGATATCAGTATTTAACCTCAACCAATCAAACTGCATTTTTCTTACTAGGCTTTGCCCATTAAAATGGTGCAAACACCAACTATAATTTTATTTGTAATGAACACGTCAAAACTGTTACCATGAAAACAGACTCCTTTAATTTCACTTTAACATTTAAGAAATGAAATCACATCTTTCAGTTACTAGACTTCACCTCTTACCAGGGCACAAATGCTAGCTATAGTTTTATATGCAATATCACACTTCACAGCCTCTACCATGAAACCAGCCCTCTACAATGTCACTTGAACCTGCTATTTCTACAGTTAATGACATCACTGCTAACAGGCCTGATGAACACTCTTACCCTGCGAGTAGCTGAAGAACAAGAGCTGTAAAGCGTGCGAGTAGAACACAGACACACCTCCACCAGCTACCTGGCCATTGGTTTCCTGAAACACATCATTGACATTAACACATTTTCATATACAGCAAGCTTGTAGTGGCTTGTTGAATTATACGAAAAAAATATGTACATCTTTAGGGCAATATATGATGGGAAAATATCCATCAGATGGGTCTTTAGAGCAATATATAAGAAAAAAAAAGAATATGTCTGACTTTAGAGCAATATTATATAAATGACGAAAAAAAGTGTCTTTAGAACAAAATTTAAGAACAAATTAATGCCTGTCTTTAGAGTCAACTGGTCATTGGTTTCCTGAAACAAAACATGAAATTCTCTAAAACTATTTTAGAATTTACTTGATGGTAGTTGCAATGTACTTCTTTAAATTCTTAAGGTGAATTTAAGTCCTTCATGATATAAACTTAATACAAGCATCATCCACCTCTCCCCTTTTATTTTTATCTATCTCAATAGCATGAAAACAATTTAATAAACAATAATCTGTTATCCATCCATCCATACCTCCTTCATATACTCAAACATATGTGCATCTGTCAATAACCCCCCTCCCTCTATCTCGTCTGGTCCCCCCCCCCCCTCCCCCTCCCTCCCCCTCCCTCCCTCCCTCCCTCTCTCCCTCTCTCTCTCTCTCTCTCTCTCTCTCTCTCTCTCTCTCTCTCTCTCTCTCTCTCTCTCTCTCTCTCTCTCTCTCTCTCTCTCTCTCTCTCTCTCTCTATTTTTATCTTGCATACAAAATAAAGCACAATGTGAAAATCAACCAAATATTTTGAAGTTATTTTCAATTTCTGGCCTGGAATATTAAACATCTCATTTTCCATGTTGTAAAACGAAGATCCTTATCTGCGATGTAGAAATGTAGAATATTTTACACTAGCAAATGTTTTTTGGGGTTTTTTTTCTTTTTTTAATTAACCTTGAGTTCAACATGTTTCATCTCTAGCACGTCTGTGATGTAGAATGGTCCGAGGTTTGCACTGCTGCTGTCCTCCATGACCTGGGTGTAGATGTACCCAGACGAAGACATCAGAACCATGTAATGTCCGTGTTCAGTGAAACAGAACGTCGCGTCACGAATCTTCCCACTGGGCAGAAGGAAATAGAACTGTGGGCTTATTGCATCTGAACCCAAGTCGTAAATCTGAAAAAGGACAACAGGAAATCAGTACTGATTGTTAATAATCTGTTTAATGTTAGTACAAAGGGCTAGCTCAGGCAGTCACCAAATTCACCAACTGTAAATTTTAAAAAAGGTCATTGAATTTTATTTTAATTTGGCGAAATGATTTCTTGTAGTAACTGATATTTTATTGACAAATAAATGGGTTTCCGACATTTATGACAGTAATCAGATAATTTGGCAACATTTTCTGCTCACCAAGTGTTAGTCCTGATAAACCATGAAAAACTACAAGGTACGCTATCAGTGGGTTTTCTTTCCTTTGGTTGCCAAAACAAAGAAATGTTGGGGGTTTTAATGACACATCAACATATGGTTAAGAATGGCCATTTATTATAGTTTTGAAATCTCTTAAAGCATACAAAAGATTTCATGGTACAAGCCAGTTAAGCTTGCTATGCTTCATTATATAAGTGTTAGTTTATTACATAGACACTTGCATCACAAGATTCTGTACCAATGAGTTTAGTATCATTTAAAAAAGGATATTATAATCCACTGCATTTACCTTTACGAAATCAGCTGTCACAATAGCCAGTTCTGTCTGCGAACCTGGCAACCAAATAGCCTGAAATGGAAATTAGCAGTATTACAATTATGCACTTAATTTTTGTTTTGAGTAAACTACAGGTAGATCAGTGAAATACAAAATAAAAAATAATAAAAAATTTAAAATCTGTTTCAACGTTGGAGTTAATTTTGTAAAATAATAATATCCATTAAAAATATAATCAGTATTCTCAATCGAAATCAAAAACACTGGGTAAAATAAGGCATAATTTGCACGCACACCACGCACGCCTGAGACAAAAGAAAAAAATGGTCATTATTTCTTTTGACATATTGTTACAAGTTTAATTTTTAAACCAATTCACAATGCTCATCTTAATAGAAATGCATTCCCCATCTAAACAGTCACTAAGAAGATGACTGAATGTTCACATGACCTATCCGTCCACCAAAATAAACATGTTAACTCGCCTTGATTATGAAATTTCCCGTTGCCAGGGATGGGTGAAGCACAAGATGGTCAGCAACAGATCCAGAACTTGTGAAAGTCAAAACGTGACAGTCCTACAAATGGTGAAATACAAAATGTGTTAGTAGTTTGTTGTAGTCATTTAACATCTGTAACAATGAAGAGACAAAGCTGTCACTGGTATTGTGAATAATAATTCTTTATAAAAATATAATTTGTTGCAGTCATTTCACATCTGTATCAATGAAGAGATAAGGCTGTTACTGGTATTATGGATAACAATTCATAACCGCATGATACCAATCTGCAGTTTGACAATAGATTATGGATTTCAGAACTCAAATAATAGATTTTCAATCACAATCATCAACAGAACACCACTAGAATGAGCATTAGAAACAACAATGCTATCAAATTAAATATCACACCTATCATAAAGGTTTTCAGTGCACTGTGATGAACCTATATAGGTGCAGCCATAAAGTTTAACCAAGTTTTATTGATCTAGGATTTATAGTTTGTAAGAAACGGATCTAAACACAAAAAACATTAACACAAAAGATGATGCCATTGTCGTCACTGCTATTGAAAAAGTAATACCTAAACATAAAATGAAAAGGCAACCCATTAACAATGATAAAACATCTTTATATTAGGCTCTAATGCTCAAAGACAAAATTTCTAAAGATATACTACAAATACAATACCTTGAGACCACAAACTGCCAGAAAGTCTTCATTGCACGGATTACCCACAATAGACAGAACCGTGAATGGGATAGGTGCTGATGAAAGTCTCTGAAAAGTAGCAATGGGTGGGAAATGATTCAATAATAAAGCAACAATGTACACAAAAATCAGTCATTTAAAAACATCACACATTACTACCTATGGCAAACGATAAAGAAGAAAACTACCAAGCATCTAAAATACAGATAGTGCAACATTTAGAAAACAACAACTGAATGCATAGATAATAAGAAGTAGTCAAAGACGGTTCAACGAAAACAGGATTCAAACCTGCTGCATTCAGTTATCTGTGCCGAGTCAATCCAGAGACCGGACCCGGGATCGACATGCCTAAAAAACTTAGTGGTATAGGGGCATGTTAAAAAAGTTCAAGCTCAAGCACTCAGTTATAACACACTGACAGTCTGCAGTCTTGTGCTTGTGACCTTTCTCTTCAAAATAAATATATTACGTCTTTAATTATATTAGCACAGAAACATTTCTGGTCTCTCATTTTTTATATTCAAGTAATGGCAGGCCACATTGTTTGTTTGACCCATTAATATTCACTTATATTTCTTATACCGTGAGAGTTAACTTCTTCTTGCTGGAATCGGCCTGCTTTAAGAGAGCCGACAGCTGCAGGATGGTGATCTTTCCCTTCTCGTGGCTGATGGCGAGATGTTGTCGCTTGCCGTGGTGAGACGAGAGAACGCACATCGCCACACGGTGTATCATGTGGGCCGTGATCAGCTGTCGGATTGTCTGCCCTTGTTCTCCATTGTAGTTCATCCTCACATTCTCAAAGGCTCCTTCTTGAGAACCCAGTGTCACAGTCTGAAAGAAACAACAACAATACAATATTTATATACACACATAAGGCATTTCCTATCATTCGGTTCATGAAAAATCTGTGGCATACACTCTATTATTACAAAAGAAAATTAGATGTAGAGCATATAAAATTGTATTCCTTCAAAATAATATCACAGCTCTGTCTGTATTTTGAGAAAATTTCAGTTTTCCAAAACTATACCTTGTTTGAGCAACCACCTGTCAAACAAGGCCATTTTATTATTTTACCAAATCATCTGTTCCCCAACTGTCCTGTATTAAAATGACAGTCCTCAGTTTGCTGCCACTGTAAGGTTTTTTCGACTAACACAAGCCTTTTTGATGATGAAAAGTACATATTAAATACATTTTGTTTAGAATATCAGTGTCTGTATAAGCAAGGTGTTTATTGTCATTCTAATAGTAGACCAAACTGTATTTTATCTCCAAATAATTTTGTATGTGTGAAAAAAAATATATATTACCAAGTAAACTGAAAAATGACTGCTACAAACATTAGCACATAATCGTAAAAACATTGGATATACAGACATTGGGTGTTCTAAACAAGAAAATGTATGTAATATGTAATTTTAGTTGCATAAAAAGACTGTCGGAAACATCTTACAATGACTGCAACTCAGGTCAGTCCCTTTAAACAGCCACTTTAGACTACACCCTCTGGCAGCTGTTTAACCTGGGTTTGACGGTATATCAATAATTACTGGGGACATGTCCAGTACATACCATCAGCTGATCAGACGTTGTTTCTATTTTCTTTCCCCGTATGTGAAGATCCTCCAGTGCCTTCTGAGCACGTGCGGTGCTGCCCATGGGTGACAAGTTTTGGTAGTTGGCCGTCAGCGGTGGTATTATCTGCTCCATCATCTCGAGTACAGACTGCACAGTACTCGAAGACTCCTAGGAAAAAAGAAGACAACACTTTGTTTAGTAATTTTCATTTTATTTCAACTTATTTTCGTGCTTATATCCAATTATGATTGAAGCAAGCTGTCCTGGGCACACACCTCAGCTATCTGGGCAATCTGTCAAGGACAGTGGGTTAGAGCACACTGATTTATTAATCATCGGCTATTGGATGTCAAACATATGGTCATTTTGAGTCATAGAGAGGAAACCCGCTACACTTTTCCAGTAGTAGCAAGGGATCTTTTATATGCACCATCCCACAGACAGGATAGCACATACCACAGCCTTTCATATACCAGTCGTGGTGCCCAATGGGCCCACCGACAGGGATAGATCCTAGACAGACCGCGCATCAGGGGTCCAATTAACCACTGGGCTACGTCCCGCCCCTCAATAAATGTAGTCCTGTGACCTATCAGATCCTAAAAGTATGTGATCTGAAAAATATCACATATCATTATTATATTGGATACACTACCCATTATATGATAAAGTGCTTACCAAATGGCTTAGAAGAACATCTTTGAATCTCTGAAAGAAAAGAAGAAGAGGAAGTCTGTTGTTTAAAATGTCAGAGATAATATCAGTATGGGGATATTTAGTTATGTTTAAAAACCAATCAGGGCTTCTAGATTATGGTAGCCCCACTCCCATGGCTAGTGAAATTCAGTGTTAGGCTAGTAAATAACTGCTATTGCCATGCCCGACGGCTAGTGAATGTTTTTTGTCAAATGTTGCAGTTAAGTCTATTTTGTAAATATTAATATCCTGCCCATACCCCAACCCCCCAATATTAGTATTTTTAAGCTCTATCTCCCTCTTTAAGAGACATATTTGATTATTACTAGTATTTAGTAAAATTGTATTAACTTTAAAGAAAGTAGGGCTAGTGAATTTTTAATCATGGCTAGTAAATTTCTAAAATCAATGATCCCATGGCTAGTGGATTTTATAAAAATTCTAGAAGCCCTGCCAATGTTGATTTTCTATTTTTTACATTCTCGTATACCTTAATACAAGAATTCCACAAAATTAAATGTCTCGCCAACCATAAAATTTTTCAGTGCAACTATAAACCAAGTTTGAATGACCTAGGACTAATAATTTGTGTGAATTGGTCTAAACTTAAAACTTTAGCATTAAACTTTATGGCAAAAGTTAACACCACCACCTCCACCCTTCAGTAAAGAAAAGCTATGATTCGCCTCTTAACTTAGTAAAGGCGAAACAATAAACGCAACCCCTGCAACTGCCGTGGGCAAATGGCAATGCCGAAGAGTTCTTAATTCTCCATGGCACTTTTTAGCCTTGGACTATATTCAGGGTTTTTATAAGTTTTTTGTCGTGGACATTTTCTTAATTGCAGTGGTTGTAAATGGAGAGACAAAGTGTGGAAAGTGCTCTCACCTCAATCTGCTCACACAGTGTCTCCCTCGACTTGTTGCTCTGTTCCGTGTTCTTGATCACCTCCATGGTCTTCTCCTCGAGACAGGGGGACGAGAGACGGCGCCGCAGCAGGGATGGGTGAGTGGTGTCCATGGAGAATGGGGACTGGGCCGAACCACTGCCGCTGCAGTCTAGTCCACTCTGGGCCGTCCGCTTAACCAGAGACTTAAAAGACACAAGCAAAATTCAATAATGTTCAGCAGTTAATTAATAATTAAAAGTAAATGGATGGGGTTTTTTCATTTGTTAAAACATAAATTGTTCAGTTTGACCTACAATATTAAAACCAAAACAGAACTTAGTTATAAAGAAGCAACGAGCTGTTGGTGTTACTGTTTCTGATTATGGATGTCTTTGGTTGAATTGGAAAACAATACAATGGGTCCGACAATGGGAATCGATCCTATTACCCATCACATCTAAGGCTATGTTGCAAGCACACTACTGTCAATAGCTTAATAATAGGATGCTAAAAAAAACTTAATTCCATTTACAAATAATACATTAAACTTGGGATTCACAAAATCTGTATTCTGATTATTTTCAATGCACATATAAAGAGATTTTTAAGATTTCTGTTTGAACAGTTACTAAGAGGTGTTTAACAGACACTAAATGTGACATATCCTCTAGCAAATGAGAGAAGAAACCCGTTGCTACATCCTGCCTCCAGATAGAAATACATTCAATATCTTGTAACATCTGTCAGCAACTGGAGTGACATTTTATCTTGTAACATTACCTTGCAACTTCCGTCCTCTTTTGCTCCGCAGTCACAGAAGAAGGATCCAAACTTTGCATACGTCAGGTCATGGTCCTTGTGGCACACCTTAGCACAGATCGTACACACTCCGACTCCATCAACCATCTTACAGGTGTGGCAGTGATACCTGAATCATAAACATTTTCTTGCAACAGCACAAGACTCTTGACTTCTACATTTTTAATTCTTTTATATTCAATATTTCCATAGACCTATAGTAAAGCAGTGTAAACAGAAAGAAAGAATGAATGTTTACCACATCGGAGACAGATTACCAAAACAAACAAATTTAAGAAAAAGTTTTTTTGTCTTTTTCTTTCAATGAATACAAAATCTGATCTTTTGAACGGAGTGCATTTCCCTTATCTACCCACAGAATGGTCCAAATATCCTAACAGCCAATGAAAAGGCAAGAATCTTGACCTTTATCATGGGTACTAGCTATCAAAACCCTGCGACTATTTCTTCTTTCTTTCTCTTTTACTTTACATTTAAAGTGACAGACTCTAGTTTTTAAACACCATGGCATATTTTTCACTATTGGAGACGTTCTTGATCATTGAAATCAGCCATTAATTCCTTAGATTGTATTGTTTAGATTATTACTTTCCGTACATACAAGTGTTTCTGGTCATATTGGTGTTTTTAATACCATGAAAAGCATTTCTTTGTTTTCATATTTTCAAAAATGTGCATACCACGACAAGTTCTAGTCTACTTTGTAAAAGGGTATTTCCCTGTTTCAACATCACAGATTTTTGTTTCAGTCTATTTCAATCTATAGGTTTGTAGCTTAACACAACAGGCTGAAACTAGGGCCTGCGATTTTTAACACTCTTTATGTGGTAAACATGCAAGGATGATTTCACTTAAACCGTACCAGTGTTGGTTCATAAATTCTTTCTGGGTGATGGTGAATGTGCAGAGTTTGTTGTTCAGGGATTCTTCATCCTATAAAATAAACACAAATTAAAAATCATTAAGTATTTCTAGGTTTGTCACACTGATTACAAAACGTATTATGGAAACTTTCATTCGACACACAAATCTGAAACGTATCAATTATCAATCACAAACAAGTGAGATGTAGAATCACGCTAGGGTGGAGGTGAGCATGCACAAGGCAATTTGTATGTACAGTGAAACCCCTCAAAACCAGACCCTCTGTAAGTTGGAATTCACTTCAAACCAGTTGTTTTCGTGGTCTCTGTTTAAATAATAGAAGTGAAAATAACTTCTCCAAACAGGATACCACTTAAAACCAGAATTTTTACTTGGTACTGTAGGTGTTCGGTTTAAAGGGGTTTCACTGTTGGCTTGTGCATGCCAAGCCCACATTTTATTTCCACCAGAGGAGAGAAAAAAAACTCAGCAGACACGCCAGCCATAAAAATAATAACTACCATACCTCCGAAACCCCTCCCCCGTGTGATTAATTCTGGTATAGCCCTATGAAAATTCATAAAAGGGTCATAACATTGAATAACCTCAATGGACCCATTCAATTTTTCCCATTCCAACCAGTACCCACCCCCCCTCACCCACCCCCCTCATAAAGGAAACTAGCAGTAACATTTATTTACTTCTGTCACAAGACCACTTGAAAGCCAGTGAACTTACCGAGTCTTCTTCTGCCGAATCTTCCTCCTCCTGAGCGATGTCCTCAGTCCACTCGGGGTCAATGTCAGGTAACTGTCCAATGTCCGTGTCAAGAGGGGGAGACGCAGTTCCAGTTCTGTAACAGTGAAAACAAAATGACAACCTCTAAATTAAATATAATTATTTTATTACAGACTTGTTGGTGAGAACACGATTCATTATATATAACAGCACATACTAATAAGACACAAAGATGTGATAACAATTTAAAGACATGTGACTGCCTGCTCTTAGTTTATGATCCAGTCGCAACAGCGATACCATACAATCAAACAGGCACGAGAGAAATTGATATCTCTGTGATGTATAAGTTGATCTGAAACTGATTACACATAAGGGCAAGTGCCATATTTAAGTTTTATTTGAAAAAGATGTTAAAATTTGTTTTAAATCTGTTTTTTTACAATATGAAAGAAATAAAATACTACATTCGTGTCCATTAGATAGCATTTATCTTCCAACTCATTGTTTAAAAATGTATCCAACTTGTTTTTCGCAAATAACATATGTTTTAAAACAACTCATTCTAATGGCCACTCATGTATCCTGGTGTCATGTGTTTTTGATGCGATGAGCAAAACATTAAAGTATAATAAAAACAATAATTCGTACATATAATAATACTTTACCTTCTCAAGCCACATTAGTTTATTGAGAAAAACAGTGATAATCTCTCATGAACACGTCATCTGTTTTCAATAAGTTTCATAGCTGTCTATTTTAGTCCTTGTTATGGTAGTGTAGGGTAATAATTTACAACAATTCTTCTTTTGAAAATAAAATCATAAAATGTTTGTCACATATTTTTCAGAACAATAAACAGTTTCAATTGAAAACATATTTACATTATGTTCTTGTCATAGATTAACATCCTTTCTCCTTGCTCTATGTAATAAGGGCACCAAAATTTGTATTTCCCTTGTTTTTGTCTTCAGGCTGATAATAATGTCATATCTCGCATAATCTTGTGCTACATGCAGTTACAAATAGTCTCGAAAACATATGTCAATTGTGAGACAGTACGATAGTATTCAATATACCATTCTGTGTAGATGCAAATTTCCATAATGCAATATAGAGATGCAATCATTTTCTTCTTTTTATGAAATTTAGTGAATTCTGTCTCAAAGAATTTCAATTTTAAATCCACTTACAATAACACAGACCCTAAAGATTTATTAAAACTAGCATTTTAACCATTTGAACAAGGCCAATGGCAACAAACAAATTTGTTCATTACCTGTCTGATGACTTTTTCAAAGCTCCCAGTATTTTCCCAACATAGGACAGAAGGCTGCAGAGAGTCTCCAACAAATCCTTAAAAGAAACACCAAAATAATTATTATAATTTTACAATGTTAAGATTGACAATATGGACATAAGATTGGTAATTAAAATTATTTAGTAAATTTCCTAAAATAAAAATATAATGTTTTAATATTCATCCATTTAAAGAAAGGTTTTCTTATGTCTCATAGCTTTCAAAGATGTGTAACATTTCAGATCTGTTTCATAAGTTTTTTGAATTTTTGAATTTGTAACTATTTTGTATCTCATGAATCACAATTTAAAACACCTCAACTCATTACCAATTCTAATTTGTAATTAACCAACTGTGGTTTTTTTTTAATTAGTACTATACATTTGACAATTTACTGTACCTTTGTGTCATACATAAACTATGAACACTGACAACATCAAACTAAATTTGCTGTCTACAATAAGTAATAAATATTTTGAAATTTTAATACATTTTTCTGAATTTTGTGCAGTGTATTAATAATTAAGAAACAAATACCTTTCCTTTTCCTGTATTGGTCAGTGCCTTCTCCATTATTTCTGGTTTGGCCATAAATGTTTTGCTATGAAATGTAGAAAAAATGTTTTTGAAAATAAGACACAAATGAATTCCATTAAAAATTTCTCCTATATATAATTTATATTAACTTTATATCCTGAGTAAAAGTATTTGCAATTTATCATATGAAATGGTACAAGTTTAGTATTCATCATTTATGCATCTCTTCCATATATTCCTATTTTCAGTCAATTAAATACACCCATTATTACATCAAATTGTTAAAAAACCCACTAACTGTGTAATAAACAGAATGACAGTAAAATCAATAAATGTTACCAAATTTCTATCCACTCAGTTGCAGCCTTGAAGAGGGACACATGACCTTGACCTTGCCCAGCTCCAGCCAGCATTCTCATGATGACCATCAGCTCTTGGAATCCAGATATGTCACCCTCTGGGTCCGAGAGAAGGGGGCCGCCCATTGGAATCAAGGAGGAAAGGATAGCCTCACTGACTTCTTCCCCAACCAAGCTGGATAACAAAGCAGAGATCATGACAGTCACAAACAGTGAACCCTAATCTGGATTTCTCTATAAACCAATACTATATCCAGAGTCCAGTTCAGTGACAACAGCTTGGACGAAATGGGTCTAAACATGCACTTTATTTATCATGGTTCGACAAATCCACTAGCCATCGGTCCCGGTTAGTGAATTTTCGGTCTGGACTAGTAAAAATTATCAATCGCATTACTACAAAACATAGGGCACTAGTCAAGGATTCTGTTAGATCTAGTGACTTTCTCAAACATTTGTCACACACTGTATTCATGCCTGCACATTTAGGCAGGCCGACTTAAATCTGGTTTAGACAAGTCAAATGTATGTACATAACACATTCCTCCAAATGTCAATGATACTTTTCTGTCAATAAACGTTTTCATCTGACATGCATGTTTTAAGATTATGCTGAAACTATTTTTCTTTTTTGGTGAGCCTTGAAATTTTATTACTGTAGTCAGGAAATACAGGTTAAGGAAATCGACTCACATAAGATCAACAAGAATATAATATATAAAAACAAGATGAAATTCTTGTCAGTTGTAGATGAAAGACAACAAACAGAAATTAAAATCTTTGAGATGGTGTCAAAACCTCATTCTATTAGCAACGTTTGACAAGTTAATGTAGGATTCTAGATGAAAGAATGTTTCTATAGTCAACATAGCTTTGAAATAAAAACAAATTACATAATTTGACTGTAATACGAAATTGATGAACTAGGCAAACTAGGTTTTTATAAATGTATGTTGCAAGTGTAATAATTAAATTATTTTTAAAAACTTAATTTCTACAAGTTATCACTGGAATGTTCCACTCTACCTCTTCTCTTTGTGATAATCAAGTTATCACTGGAATGTTCTACTCTACCTCTTCTCGTTATGATAATTTCTACAAGTTATCACTGGAATGTTCTACTCTACCTCTTCTCTTTATGATAATTGCTACAAGTTATTATTGAAATGTTCTACTCACCTCTTCTCTTTAACAATGAAAACAGTAAGACTGCGCAGCCACATTCGATTCTCTTTTATGCTTCTGTCTTCTTCACATTCCTGTTGGTACATGAAAAAAACACACATTTTAAGCAAAGGCCGATCATGGATTTCAGGAGGGAGAGGTATAACAAGAATTCTAAAGAGGAACTTTTTAATACAGTATGATGCACCAGGCCAGTTATTTCAACCCAATAATCTAAATTTGTATGTTTACATGAGATAGGAAAACTTTTATGTTTTAATGCATAGTTAAAACTGTATCCATGCATTTTCAACAGGTATGATAAAACAAATTAATAAATTTTACTATTTCGAACAGCAGAGACTGAACCACGTGCTCTCCCTATTAGATCCAAGCCTGATAAGTTTAACAGACTGAATAACATTAAAGGCACAATACTTAATGTAAGCAGCTTCTGTTTTGAACATACAAGATCATTCAATTAATATGGGACTGGTATGCTCAGTTCCTGATAAAAAAATTATTATCATATAATAAGGTGTTTTGAATAAACAAACATTGTAATGATTCTATTGACAACAGACAAGGTTTTTTCTGTTGGTAATTAATAATGTAATTCCCAAAATATGCATGTTTCATAATGGATACCAGAATAAAACACTACCATTTCGAGATCCACTATGTGTGCTTAAAAAGACTTGAGAACACAAATAATGTTAAAGTTTGTTTTGTTTAACGACATCCCTCAAGCACATTGATTATTAATCATTGGCTATTGAATGTCAAACATTTGGTAAGTCTGAGTCTTAAGAGAGGAAACCTGCTACATTTTTCCATTAGTAGCAAGGAAACTTTCATATGCAACATCCTACAGACAGGACAGCACAAACCACGGCCTTTGATATACCAGTCGTGGTGCACTGGCTGGAATGAGAAATATCCCAATGGGCCCAACAACGTGGATCGATCCCAGATTGACCGCGCATGAGGCGAGTGCTATACCACTGGCCTACATCCCTCCGCCCTCCCCCCACAAATAATGTATACACACCTCTTCTGTGCAGGAGATGATTTTAGAGAGCAGCTTCTGCAGGTGGTGTTTCTTGACCAGGGCGAGCAGCGACAAGGACGCACACAGTTTTGAGTAACTCTTGTCATCGGGATTCTCCTCCGCTGAAATAACACAAACACACCAGTGACATAAAACACACTGCTGACACCAATCAACAACATCACATTCAAGAGTTATCCCTGCATCTCAGTTTAAACAGGCAGTTTAAAGCATGTCCCCTACCAGTACCAACACATTTTCTTATCTCCCAAGTTCTGTGATAGGTGAGTAGATCACCTTGAAAGTCAAATTTAATCTGTACAGTATATGAAAAAGCTTTATACAAAATTTGAGCTCAATATCTTGAGGTATTGCGGAAAAAAAAGTCCAGATAAAACAAATTTGTATATCCTAAGTTCAAGGGCCATAACTCTGTCAAAAATGGGTCAATTGCCATGAAAGTTAAATTTGATCATCTGTAACAGTACATGATAAAGTAAGAAAGACAGACAAACTGACAGATGGACAGCGACAAAACATATAGATCCCTCCGGTTGGAACAGCAGGGGACTAAAAATAACATTTGACTGGGGGAGAGAGGGGGCAGTGGATGAAACCCCTGGATATATATATCCACAAATTGGACAAGCTTTCTGGATCGGAACTTAGTAATTCATGTTCAATTGTGTCAACCATTCTCACTGACAATGCGTCACATTTAGCATTATCCCCGATCTACGTCCCAGTTTAGAATGGAAATTTAACTGCACCTCAGAACGAGTATGGTACCACTGAGTTAGTGAAACACAATTCAGCAACTGATCTTTAGACATGTTAAAAGTTTGTTTTGTTTAACAATACCACTAGAGCACATTGATTTATATAGCATCAGCTATTGGATGTCAAACATCTCGTAATTCTGACTTAGTCTTAGAGGAAACCCGCTACATATTTCCATTAGTATATAGGCACCATCCCAGAGACACGATAGCACATACCATGGCCTCTGATTTCCATTAGTGGATATAGACACCATCCCATCCCCTAGGTGAACGTTTTTACCACTGGGACATGTTTAGACATGTCAACCTCATGCTCGCCGATACTGCTTCCAAGTTTAGTGACCAGTCACAAACTTTATTGGCTAAATTTACAAACACTGTTGTTTTCTTAAAAACAGGTATTTAACCATATTATAAATATAATAATATGCAATTATGTGTTTAAGACAATAAAACATGCTTTGTAAATTCAGCCCCTTGTGACTAATAAAACAAATATATTCGGATGTTCGTAAGTATTATGGAAATATTTAAGTTTCAACCATGACATGTTTCTAAGTTTAATGATAATATTTGTGTAACTATCGATGTAATGTTTATCACAGCTATAAACATATGTTTTAGATACGTTGTTATTACATTTTAACAGGTTCTTACCTAGTTGGAACAAGTTGTTGAAGAACTTGAGCATGTTTGCTGCAAACACTGAGGACAGATTTTCTCTCTCTAAACACAGCAGGACTTTGTACAAATCTGGAATTTTAAAAAACAATACATTTAAAGGTATATATAGATAAAAACAGCTGATTAAATGAAATTTAATTATGTATATTTCACCTAAATATATTCTGTTAACAAAAATTAACAGAAATACTAGAAAAATTAAGCACTTAAGTTGGGAGATACGGGTGTGTGTTTCTCGACACTCCAACAATTTCAGTCTGCTGCAAATTTAGCAAAAATTCCCTGTTTCCATGAATCCGAGATTTTGGGTTGGAAGTGCAAGCTTATGAGATGGAATCCCAAAATATCTAGATAGTATGATGTTTTTGGTTCTGGCAGAAAAAAATCCTAAAATTCAACGTGTGGATTTTAACAGCTATTAGGGGCCTAACATATAGCAATTGTGACAGTTGGTCAACAGTAAGACACAAGAAATCAGTAATGGCTACACAGAATAATCTTACTGAATAGTAGCAAGATAGTCTTTATTTAATATGCATGTTAAAACACACACGGCAGCACATACCATGATTTGTTACACAACAGTCATGAAGTACTATTTGAAAAAACCAGAAAGTTGTCATAATTTATTACTTTAAAAAAATTGTAAATACATGTACCTTCTTGTTCTGAATAGAATTTCTCAAATGCCTTCCTTCCAGCTGATTTCTCCAAGAAGTACTCCATGTACTTGAGGCAGTCCAGCAATATCTTCTCATCAAGACCACTGCAAAAAAAAAGAAGAAAAAAGTTTTTTTGTTTAACGACACCACTAGAACACAATGATTTATTAATCATCGGCTATTGTATGTCAAACATTTGGTAATTTTGACATAGTCTTAGACAGGAACCTTGCTGCATTTTTCCATTGGTAGCAAGGAATCTTTTATATGCACCATCCCTCAGACAGGATAGCACATACCACGGCCTTTGATATACCAGTCGTGGTGCACTGGCTGGAACGAGAAATAGCCTAATGGACCAGTGGTGCATGACCACTGCAAGTCAGAATATAAAAACAAAAAATATTTTGCTTTCTATATCATCAAAGACATTTTACTACTTTCGATGAATTTTAAATAATTTTAAAGTTAAATTAATAAAGTTTGTTATGTTTAACAACACCACTAGAGCACAATGATTTGTTCATCATCAGCTATACGACATCAAACATATGGCAATTTTTTTTTAGGAAACCTGATACTTTTCTATTAGCAGGAAAAGATCTTTTATATGCACCTTCGCACACAGCATATTCAACATCCTTTGATATAAATTTTAAATAAAATATCTCAAAAGTATTATATGGAGTCATACATTGGTTTTTCTATTCATGACACCCAAAATAATAGAGGTCAAATTCTCATAAAAACAATTTAACATTAAAATAAATTAAGTATTAAACAAAAAAGTGATTAATCCCTTATGAACTTTCAAACCAGTGGAAGAGTGGAATTACATAACCAACCTTTCAGAGTCAGAGTACTCCACAAGAAGCTTGTGACAGGCAGCAATCACATACTCGTACATTCGCAGAGAGAAATCCTCACTATCTGCGTGGCCTAGGAACTTTTCAAGTGACTCAGAAACCTGGAGATAATAATCATAATACATTTTAACAACTTTAATATGATTTACACATAAAAATCACTGGATATCATTTATATTTATACTGATGGTAGAAAAAGGTGGGGATAAGTGAGTGGTCACTGTTAATAACAATTTGCATGTTAAAAACATCTGTCTTATTGATAATGTATATTAGGGACAAACTTCAAGGTAAATATACTGCAAGTTCACGTCTTCCGACACCGACAGAATAAATTAGGAAAAAATAAGAATCCGATGCCTGATAACCCTTCTTTACAACGACAAATCTGCAATGGAGTAAATTTGCCACCTGCAATAACTGCTTACCACCAATGGCAGCAGTACACACCACACACATTGATCTCATCGCAAGCCGATAAGTATCACGTGATTTCCGAGTTACGCATGTTTGCTAAATTATGAGTGGTGTATTGTCTTTGGTAACTAAGGTTTAGAATTACGCAGTATGCATGTCATCCAGTATTCTGTTATTCATGTGATATTGTACTAATTATTATTCAGTACATGTACTTTTTTAAAAAACATTAATACAAGGGAGATAACTCGACTAATTTGTTACAACGGCAAATTTGATATAACAACAAAGTGGCCCAGAGACAAGCATGATTGTTGTAATGAGGTGTGACTGTACACGTAAGTGTATTATTTCTACATCAAAGTTACTAGTTTTAAAATATTACTCACAATGTCCACAAGGTACTCTGTGGTGACATCGTACATCAGCGGAAACATGACGCGCACAAACTCACGACTGTGAGTAGTATCCGGGCACCACCTAGTAACAGAAATTAATGTATGTTTAGTAATCCCACAAAATTTGTTTGTTAAAACTACATTTTGAGTGTCACAGTAGTAAAGAACTGTAGCACAAGTGTAATAGGGTTACATAACTCACCAGGTTATCCATTCATAATTCACGTAGCAGAACAATCAGGTACCTAGGTGAAAATCTAGTCAACAGAGATTTCCAGGTACCTAATTGTTTTTTTACTATTATCCCTTGTCGCAATACTTTGTGATAACACTTGATCCAGGATGTTAGAGAGGATACCCAAGATGGCCAGATAGAATATTCATCCAAAATCAAAACAAACACTGCAGATCAAACAGTTTAAATTATTTTGAAAAGCCTGTGCTTTGTAGGCTGCACTTGTTTTGTTGAGGGCTAGCAGGCAGCAGTAATAAGATTATTTCTGTGCATATATCCAATTAAAACTTAAACTCACTGTCTAGGATACACAGCTAAGCAAACTGTTGTTCAATTAGCATGTCAGTTATGCAAAATTAAATTCATGTGAACTGTCAATATATCAAATCAGTGAATGGGTCCACTGAGGTGATTGGATCCTACAGGCCAAGCACCTGAGGTAAGTGCTGTACGCCTGTATGTGGTGAGAGAAAGACGAGCACTCACGTGACAAGGTCGTTGGTTATCTTGACGAGAGACTGCAGGGCGTGTCTGAGAGAGGTGTTGATGCTGAACGTCGCCTGGCCAGACAGGGTCACCAAGTGCGCACTGTGGATGGCATCCATGTAGTTCTCACACGGTAAAATTTCATTGGAGTTTTTCTACAGCAGAAAACAAACCAAGATAATATATCTGCTGAATATCCAAGTATAATTTCAGTAATGTTGTAGTATTATATTCCAAATGAAATTTAAGTTTAAGTTGAGCAAATCTAGATAGAAATTGATGGGTTAGAGATGTATTTTAAACTGATTAATGTCCACTATGGTCATATATGTACAACTGGTAGCTGACTTTAAAATACTTGTAATAATCAAATGATTAGAGCACACACATTGACTTCAAATATCAGCTATAGCTCGATCCAACAAAGCACATGTGAAACTGATATAAAGATAACAAGTCATACAGCTACAGAAGGGAAATGAAAAGTTGGTTTGCTTTAATAGTAAGGGTTTTAGCAACTAAACCTAAAATTTAGGCCTTATCAACACGTAGGGAAAAGTAATTCAGCATTTTTGTTTTTGTCTGTTAATGTGAACCATTAAAGTTGCAATTGCCAGACGAATTAACAACTTAATATGCATGTTTGTGAGCATTTATCTCAATGCAAAAAGATAATATATTTCACAGACCATTATTCAAATAATTTAGTTTTATTCTGTGGACAATAGAAAAACTACGACCCCTTTTCTCAATTCACAAATGTACACAGCACTTATGAACGTACCCAGGCACCAGTTCCTGGAAACTCATTTCCAGCATTGGTGTTCCATTTCTCGACAGCATTTCTTAGTGGACTTGGCAAATACTTCATGATCTTGTTTCCGAGTGCGGAGACCTTGGACGACCGGTTGGAGGCAATGCTCATGACAGTGGCGTACGCTCTCAGTCTGTGACGACTCATACTTTGATTGTCAGTCTCCGCCGTTTCACCCAGCACACACGACCTGGAGAGGAAGGAAGTGTTTTATTTAACGACGCACTCGACACATTTTATTTACGGTTATATGGCGTCAGACATATGGTGAAGGACCACACAGATATTGAGAGAGGAAACCCGCTGTCGCCACTTCATGGGCTACTCTTTTCGATTAGCAGCAAGGGATCTTTTATATCTTTTATATCCCATAGACAGGATAGCACATACAACAGCCTTTGATGTACCAGTCATGGTGCACTGGCTGGAGAGAGAAATAGCGCAATAGGCCCACTGACGGGGATTGATCCCAAACCGACCGCGCATCAAGTTAGCGCTTTACCACTGGGTTACGTCCGGCCCCCCGACCTGGAGAGAGAACAGGTCTTAATCATTCAAATGCTTTTTTTTCACATTTTGTCCATACATTAACCCATGCATATTATAGATGTTCACAAGCTAAATACCTCGACAAAAAGAGTTTTATATATGCACCTTTTTTGTCAGTTTTCCCCAATTTTTATTAAGAAAATGTTAACAGATTCTCAACATTTCAGCAATAGGGTTTATCAAAATTAAAAACATATTGGCTGTTACATAATTACTGTGTTATAGTACACAACCCAAATGACAAACTATTAAAACGATTTTGAAATTGGTTAAAATGTTTAGCCCCATGTTATTATTTTGCCTATTCTGGAAGTTATTAAACAATAAAATGTATCAATTAAGGTCGACGACAGTCACTTTTCGCTCCCTTGTTTTGGCTTTGTACACAATAAATATAACTTATCCAACTGTAATTTTTGGATATGGTATATTTGACAAAAGGTACTTTTTATTGCTTTCTTCTTTTAAAACTTAAACAGAATTTTGACAGGAGTCAAGGTGAGACGACCAGTTTTTATTTAAATGTGACAAAGCATTGGAATACAGCTAATTTTTAATTTGAATGACATCAGTATAATCCAATGACGTCACTTTACATCTCCTTACAATAACAATAAACTGGGTTTATGATGTGTCCATTTTCAAAATGCTAAAACATATTCAAATGCAAAATTGCTATTAAATTTTGTTTGTTTGACCATTACTAAATGCACTTGGATGTTGTAAAATATTGTAATTAAAAAATTGTACAATTTATGAAATTTATTGTGTACAAAGACAAACCAAGGGTGTGAAAAGTGATTGTCGTCCACTGTAATCATGGTTACCAATGACAGCAAAGAACATATGTTCTCCACACAGGTTACCTTCTGACACGGGTAACAAATGAGTCTGCATAGTCTCTTTCAAGGTGTTTTTACCTGACGTAGAGTGTGTAGGCCTCTATCAGCTGATACATTTTCGGAATCAACTCCTCAGCAATATCCATTGTGTTGTGTGGATCGCTATCAGCCTGCAACAAAAAAACAATATCTGATATAAGTTTTGGTTTTAATTCTCAAAAGCTAATTCATCCAGTTCAAAATACATATAAATTGGGTTTTTTTAGCCTTTTAATGATCTGTTTTCCATAATTAATGAAATAAATTACTGAATGTTGTCGAAGTGATTTGTGTAACAGCACAAGTTTGTAATTATAAACACGTGAAACTGTGTCCACATAATTAGCTAGAGATTGAATAATGGGTCAAAGTTAACACTGATTGAAACTTTGTAAAAATATGTATTAAAAACAAAGAATGAGAAAGATTTTTTTATTTTATCTTAAAACCGTACTTTTATTAATTCAAAAGATATAACATTTACTGTAACATTGAGCAATCTATGAAAAATGCTAATCCAAAAAAATAAAAAATACATATAACAACTATATGTGCAGATGGAAAAAACCCATAACATGCTTACTTTAATTCACAAAAAAAGATATTTATTTTACCGAAGCCTTGTTGAAAGCGTCATCAAGTCCAACTTCCACCTTGGCAATCACAGCATCCATAATTAATATGGACGACAGACCAGGAAGTTCCGACAATGGCAGAATGTCTCGTTCTTTTGGCAAAGCAGAAATCTAAAAACACAATCCAATGCAATTTGAATAAAATACAATCTAATGTCAGCACAAACAGCACATGAAATACATTAAAGCTGAAGTTCAATGCTAATTATTTAGTAACATACTACGCTAAACTAATATTTTAAAAAGTACACATAATGATTCTTAACACAGGCATACATGATGACACATTAATGGGGGGAGGTAGGAAGAATTTGCTCTGAAATGGTTTAAAGTGTCCAGATTTAAATGTAAGCAACATATGTATCATAAAATAACCCAAAAAAAGACGAACCAACCATTACTGGTTACCACACCTCTCACACTGACAAACACATTAAATTATTAGCTATATAATTGTATAGAAGCAAGCAATTAATCTACCTGAAGTAATGAATTTTTTTTTTTTTAAATGTATTATAATGATCTGTTCAGTTTTTGTCCTGAATAAATGATCAATTCCCTAATCATGGGTAGGTTGGAGATGGTGAGACTACAATACCCCAGACACTTCTCAAACACTCAGTGTTAACAGAGAGCATTGTAATAAACTTTTAAAATGCTAAAACTCTAAACACAGCCGTTTGAACTTTTTAATAGGTCTCTTTATTTGCTTTGAATTTGTTAATACTAAAAGAAGAAGTTTGTTTTGTTTAACGACACCACTCGAGCACATTAATTATTAATCATCGGCTATCGGATGTTAAACATTTGGTAATTTTGACATATAGTCATAGAGGAAACCTGCTACATTTTTCCATTAGTAGCAAGGGATCGTTTATATGCACCATCCCACAGAAAGGATAGCACATACCACAGCCTTTGATATACCAGTCGTGGTGCACTGGCTGGGACGAGAAATAGCCCCCTGGGCCCACCAATGAGGATCGATCCCAAACAGATCGTGCATCAAGTGGGCACTTTACCACTGGGCTACATCCACCCTAATACTAAAAGAGATCTTGCAATTCTAGGGGTTTTTTATATAATAAATTGCCCACATCCACCCTAATACTAAAAGAGATCTTGCAATTCTAGGGGTTTTTTATATAATAAATTGCCAAACTTGACATAATATTACCTGCTCGTTGATGAAATTTGTGGCCAGTGTCACATCAAAACTAATGTTGTTTGTTGCTTTGGCAGCTGATGTGAGCATCGTTTCGGCCAGCGCTGTTGTCAGTCCTTGTTTCACCAAGCAGTCCTACAGACATAAAATCATCAAGAAGTTGTTCAGTACAACAGTAATTTTTCAAACCCAACAATTGTTTGGATAGTAACACATTATACATTTAGTAAGGTTGTTCCAGAGTTGATCACATGGATTGATAATGGTTAAAACACTATTTGTTTTGACTTAAGCAACGTAGGCCTGCTGCATTTTTTTCCCTTATGCATACAATACATGGTCAGAAGCGGATCTGGGATTTTAAGGGGGTAGCATATACGTGTGCTTGCAGATCCACATATTTTAGCGAGTGGTACGAGTGTAGGGGGAGGTATATGTGTGTGTGTGTGTGTCTCTCTCTCTTTCTCTCCCCCTCCCCCCTCTCTCTCTCTCCCCCCCTCCCCCCCGCGCTCTCTCTCTCTCTCTCTCTCTCTCTCTCTCTCTCTCTCTCTCTCTCTCTCTCTCTCTCTCTCTCTCTCTCTCTCTCCCTCTCTCTCTTTCTGTGGTTGCACGCCCATGTGCATGCATGTGTCTATTAAAATAAAAAACCCACATTAGGTGCATTTTTTATTTATAAAACGCCTTAAACCTACCCTTGGATCCACCACCGACTGTTTAAATAAAAAATTTGTGGGGTGGGTATATGACACAAATTACATCTCCCACACTAATCTCTTTATTTCTTGAGCAAAATTGATATATGTGAGTATTTTCCAAGACTTTCAATCACTACAGCAATTAATAAAGCATTCATAATTATTGGAAGAGCAAAGAATGTATAGTGATCTGTCTCACCTTGATCCATCCTGAAAAGACTTTGTGTCCCAAGCGAGGAGCCCACCTCAGTGTGTGCAGCAGGTGGCCGTTTGTCATCTTCATGGTTCCCTGTTCCAAACTCTTTATGTACTGGAACGATGGCGGCAAGCATGCCAAGAGGCGCCACAGTAAGAGAAAATGATAGTGCATGGCCGAGGCATCCTGAAAATGTTAATATAAATAATGTTAATGTAAAAGAAACATGCATTTATTTTGATAATAAATGCAAAAGTAATAATAACAATTATGTAAATATAACAAAAATAAAGTTTGCTTTGTTTACACCATTTGAGCACATTGATTTATTAATCATCGGTTATTGGATGTCAAACATTTGGTAATTTTTACAACCTGCTACATTTTTTCATTAGTTGCAAGGGATTTTTTAAATGCACTATCCCACAAACAGGATAGCACATACCACGGCCTTTGACATACCAGTCGCAGTACACTGGCTCAAACGAGAAATAGTAAATGTACAGATAACAATAAAATCTAACAAATGTGAATGTAAAAGTAAACTTACAATTATTATCATAATAAATGATATTATTAAGTAAAAAGAACAATTATGTAAATATAACAAATGTAAAGATATAAAATTAAATGTAATCTTTTCTGAAAGGCAAATTTGATACAGAAAGAAGTTTCAAGTTATTATCTTAAATAAATGAAGTTAATAATGACAGAAAGAATGTCTTCGTACACTGAACTCTTTCAAAAACCAATTAAGGCTTACTAGCAAACTGATCATCGGTTACTTATATATACAGGATAGTGACCCTGTGGAGATTTCATTAAAAACAAGCAAGAGCAAATCAAGGTATGAAGAGAGAGTGGATGAGTTAATATATGAGAAATTCTGTTATTTTATAACAAACTAGACAAGTTACCAGCAGTGTGAGTTTCCCTTTTGTTTTGTCACAGCGTGATCCTGCCATCAGAAGACTGATACACAGGTCGTACAACTCATTGTAGTCCAGACTGTCCCGGTTTGACAGCAATATATTGCATGCCTGAAATTTAAAAACAAAAACGTCTCAATAAACTTGAAATAATGTCATAAAACATCACTTGAAGTCAAATGCCTACGACACATGAGAGTTATCAGATGAATAAAAGATTATTTGACACTATCTGCTCAGTTCTCGTGAGAAAATCATCAGTTCTCGTGAGAAAATCATTTACTGAGATTGATATTTTTGGCCTAGCATTTCGAAAATCTAACAGTGAGATGAATTCACCAAGTGACCAATGGGCATACAAAATGTAAACACATGATTTTAAAAATTGCACAGTGACATCATTATGGAGAAAACTTGGGAGTGTTTTCTCTTTTATAGATACATCACCTGTCCTCAAAGTAAGGATAGTAGTCTGGTTCGAACATCCCAACAGCCAGCGGGATGGCTTAAGATTCTTCTACTGCGCACCCCTTCCTGTCCCGGTCACGTGACTGTAACTTACTTACTTCTTCCTTCGCTCTTATGGTTTGGATGTCCTGGGTTCGAACCAGACTACTATCCTTAGGGGAATATGCACTAGTTTGAGGACAGGTGATATTGAAAAGAAATTACCATGATAAGCAAACTAGCTCAGCACTTAGCTCATCATGTGCAATGAAACTGCTATGAGCCCACAGTCTCAAGTAACATTTAGCTCAGCCGACAGCTCTCGAGTGTGTCAAGTTAATCTGATTTTGCAAAATGTCAACATTATAATTTTTGTTGCTAGAAAATTAAAGAAATTGCATTTATATTCAGAAATACTTCAGCATATTATTTAAACAGCAGCTGTTAAAAGTTTGTGAGTAACAACAATACTTGATGTTAGAAATTATTTTACAAAACCCCCATGTACCAATAACTCCTTTGACACCCCACCCCACACACACAACTACCCATGTCACACCAGACCATAACCCCCATCCCTATAATATCACATGATTTATACATGGATTTTCAGATTTATACATGGATTTTCAATAGTACAAGAAGAAACTCCAGGGCACAATATTTCACAAGAACCGTTGTTCTGTTTGCGGGTTGGTTACACAACTTTAAAATCATGTGAACTGCCAATTGGTTACGTGGTGAACAGTTAATTTCTAAAATTAAAAGTACCCTAAAAGAAGTCAAATTGAAAATCGGTTTTTTTTTTTAATACATTTGAACCACCAATGTAACACAGAACCGTAATTCAAGTGTTTTACAATTAGGTAGGTTTAATTCATCGGTTACTAGAACTATATTCGTGTAACTGAACAATCAGTTACCTAAGTTAAACTCAGGTGAACCGACTTCAGGTTACCTAAGATTTTGAAATATTGTCCCCTGAACTCCCACAAGCTGTTAGGTGGGTGGTTGTTTGGGGGTGACATTCTCAGATAATCAGGGGCTGGAAATGGTGAACTGTAAAAAAGGAGGAAATCTAGAGGGGTCCCAAATTCGTGAAATCCTAGGTTAAAATCTGTGCCATCTGACACATTTTGGAGGAAAGGATGATTAAAATTCAAGGAAACACAATGTTCCATGACAGGAAAACAGCTGATCTGAGGAGAATTCCCACTCCTGGTAATAACATTGGGAAGTACTTACTAGACCATCAATCTTCGGGGAATCCTGGTTGCTGAGGTCTCCTGGGCCAAGACTATAGAAACGAGGTGTGAAGATTCCAACTGAAAACAAAACATTACAGCACATTATTTTATATTTTATTGACATAAAAAAAAAAATATTTGCAATTTTTTGCTTCTCTCATTCTCTTCAAGAAGTCTTTAAAAACGCAGATTTAAAAAATCAAATTTATAACATTTAACTTTTATTTTTAAAATGGATAGTTTTATGACACAGATTTTTGGAATGAGTGTGTGCATATGCAAGGGCCTGAATACTGAAAATATGACAATCCAAAAATACCAGTTCATACATAGTTCTGATGCAGGTCACCAACTGTTCATTTATCAAAGCAGTAAACCAGAAAAGGGTAACACAGAATACATGATAGCAGAATTTGAAAATAATATTTTATTTTTAAGATCAAAAGTATTTGTTATCTATCATGGTAACCGCTTTGTTATTTGTGTTACATGTGGGTTGCATAAGTATGCCTCTACATATACTGTACTGAAAGCAATATGCTTGACACTACTTCCCAATTTTTGTCAAACCATTCAGAGTTTGGATATAAGAAAAACCTTTATATCAGAATTGATGGCATAGTGGTTCAGCCATAAGACTAAAGACTGGTAGATACTGGGTTCGTATCCCAGTATCAACTTCAAACTAGAGTCTGAATGGATCATTGGGTAGGTGCCATGCCACTACACTAACTTCTCTCTCAGTAACCATCAGACAGTCCAGATAGCTGACGTTTGTGCTCACGACACCATACTAGAAGCGTAAGTGGTTCTATAAAACTGACCTTCATTGGTTTCCTGTGCTGTCAAGTTCTTTCTGAAGTTGTCCTCCACCTCTCGACAGTGGAAGTACTGGCTGGCTCTTGTCTGGGGCACTGCATCTCGGTCCGTTGACTGGGAAAATGTGTGGATTGTAAACAGATTCCACTGAACCTAAAATTAACAAAATATATAAAGATTCCTCATTTTGGACCACATTTAAACAAACTACAGGTAGTACTAAACCAAATAACTCCGGCTGGGTCAAAGTTCGAGGTGCACCCAACTTTTGATAGAGAAGTGAACACCACAAGTCCTGTGATTGGTTATAAATGTGAGTGTGTTGGTTGTAAAAAATAATTGTTTCATCTGGGTAAAATAAATATGCAATTTTATTTCATCTAGTACCAATGTGTCAAGTAGCCTTGTGCTTGAAACATGTGTGGGGTACCTGTAAAAAAAAGTACTCGAATTTTGTGCGGAACTAGGGTAGTCATAGACGCTACCCGTTATCTCAGTAACAAGCAGCTTGACCCCCAATTTTTTCTGATTCACTTTAAGTGTGAGGGGTAGTAGTATTTATATCCGTGGCGTTTATGTCGATTGATACGCTGCAGGTAGGAGTTTTAGCCACATGTTACTATTGTCGTCTATGGGATTTGATTTGGTAGTATACACCCTATATGGCTATTCGATGTCTAAAGTAAGTCTTTTTAACAATTGGCTGAGACCCAAAACAAACCTGCTATCACCAACATAAGCAACTTCTACCAAAAGCTTGTAATGATCTTTTATAAAGGTTGTTTTGTTTAACAATACCATTAGAGCACATTGATTTATTATTGGATGTCAAACATTTGGTAATTTTAACATCGTCTTAGAGAGGTGAATGCTTTGCCACTGGGCTATGTCCTGCTCCACAAGGATCTTTTATACGCACAGTCTCATAGACAGAACAGTACATACCTCAGACACTGATGTACCAGTCATGAGCCACAGACTTGCAGGGGAAATAAATAACCAAAGTTCATTGAGGCCAATCGATCTCACAACACAATACATCTCAGGCCAACACTCTACCACTGACTTACAAGTTGCCAACAGAGCCCGATGGATTTAAAAATGTCTTAACACTTCCGACCAATGATAGCTGGTGTTACAGTGCCATACAGCAGCTAAGAGGAGATCTAGACTGTCAGACTACTTACCTGTTCGATGAGGGCAGCTGGAGGATCATAGAAGTAGTGCAGGAGGTAATCAAAGACCAGGAGCATTCGACTCAAAATGAGTGGGACAGTCGTCTCCAGCTTACTGTAAATATCAAACCAAATAACATTTTGAAAAAAGAAGAAGTGATTAAAAAAAAAATTAGAATACTTTTTGTCTATAACTATATGCCCTGCCCAACCTAGCCCCGCCTGCCTATCTGTTTCTGTCTGTTTTTCACACATTATTATTAGTTTGCCATGTTTTATAAAAATTATAAAGGGACATACCCTAGTTTTTAAACACTAAGGCATATGTTTGTCTATTAGAGCCATTTTTGATAAATGAAATCATACTTTACTTAGATTTTTTGTTTAGGTTATCTATTTCTGTACATTCGAAGTGTTTTTGGTTATCCTGGTGTTTTTAATATCACAAAATGCATTTCTCATATTTTTAAAAACACATGTGGCGTCTGAGAAGTAACAGTTATGGAGTCGAGTTTTAGAGTGTATTTCACCATTTCAAAGTCACAAATTCATGTTTTACTCAATTGTAGCTTTATCCAAATGTGTTACAGGTTTGTAGATTAACTAAAAAAAATTTGGTTCTTAAACAATAAAGACAAATTACAATAATTTTAAAGTGGTGTCATCAGATATGCTACAGCCTGACAATGTTATTTTTACATTAACCGAGAAATGAACAAACCAATGGGATGAATGTTACACAAATTTAATTAATTATAATACATGAATAAATGTTGTCGTCTAAAATTCACTCAAGACATAAATTTGATTAACTGGTAACTCATTTATTGCTCTCTATGTCAGTAATGAGAATAGAAGACTTTGGGAATACCTCTGAGGAATCTGTGACAAGCTCATGATGCTTTGTGCCAGTTGCAGGAGAATCGTCTTCTTCGGCATCAGCTGCAGACTATGGAAGAGGAACAGCAGCAGCTGCATGTGCTCAACGTTGATGTCTGGAATGAAAACAATGGACAGGATAGGACACAATCAAGAAGAAGAAGTCTCACACTGAAGGCTGAGAAAAGTAATAAAATAATTACTACAGTTTTGCACCAATATTTGTAAAGAACCAACCAGCCTTGGTGGCGTCGTGGTTAAGCCATCGGACTACAGGCTGGTAGATACAGGGTTTATAGCTCCCACCCAGAGCAAGTTTAAAGGACTCAATGGGTAGGTGTAAGACCACTACAGCCTCTTTTCTCTTACTAACCACTAACGACTAACAACTAACCCACTGTCCTGGACAGACAGCCGATATAGCTGAGGTGTGTGCCCAGGACAGTGTGCTTGAAAGATCATTGGATATAAGCATGAAAATAATGTTGAAATGAAATGTAAAGAACCAGATAATAAGAACTAGACTTTCAAGCTGATGTCTGAAATGATCAAGATAAGTGCATAATAAAGTGCTAGATTGTTTATACTGTGTGTACTGATTTTTATACTGATGTCTGTAATGAACAAGGTAAAGTCATAATAACTAGATTTTTATACAAATGTTTGTAATGAACAAAGTAATATTAATCTTTTCGTATTTGTGCTGGAATGGAGTCATGGACTGAGCATTTTTGTGATGTCAAACTAATAGCGGCATGCAACGAGCCATCACATCTACAACATAATCAAACTGATGGCATGGGTTAAAATAACTAAGAGTTTTCATATGGTTTATTATAAATACAAAACAAAGTCAGTTAGAATTAGATATTTTGGTATAACATTAGGCCACAGTGTTCATCCTGCAACCACAAGTTCTACTGGCCGATTATGATCCCCAATTAAAAGCTAAGTCATAAAAGTATATACTGGTAGATTATGACTATTAATATGCACAGATATTACAAAATCATTCATTTGACTACTGGGTCATCATACAATGACATGTAGGTGAATAGGTACAAATCCAGGGGTTTGTGAAAGAGGTGGGCTCCAGAAATGGTAAGGAGTGTTTGAACAGGATTTGTTGGGTTTTTTCACATCAGCAAAAGAAAGGGAAGGGGACACATGTTTCCCCCTAGATCTGCACCTGGTGAAATGACAAAAGTAACAGTTTTTCTCCTCTTTTTTTTTTTTTTGGTAACTAGTTAATGACGTAGGATTCAGGCCTAATGGGAAATTCTACGAGGCTTGCCGAACAGCAAGAATTTCCCATTCTTTCCTTCTCCTGATAAAGCCGACGTCTTACTTCATTAACTAGTTATTCTCTATTTATATTGTTTACCTTCTGTGAGTTCTCCCTTGTTACATGAAGAAATCTCTGCTCTGAGTGTTGCTATGAAGCGCACCCATATTCCACTGACGGACGAATCGCTCTGACTCTTCATGGTTTTGGTTTCCCGTTCTTTCTGCTGTTTGAGCAGAATGACCTCTGCGAGAACCGCCAGGGTGTGAGTGTGCACAGTCAGCGGCCACGGGTCCACAGAGTTCGGACTCACTCCAAGCTGCACCAGCAGATTATCCTAAACAGCGTAACGAAACACACAATTAATAATGGTAATGGCTGTTATGATTTTAATTTTAAAATTAAAATTTGTAGACTGGGTTAATAGTGCACTGTTTTAAGAAGCACATAAGATGGATTAAAATGCTTAGACTACAAAACCACCTTACCCTCCTCCAACAAAAAAACTTAATTATTAAGATTTAAAATTAAAAATTAAAATTTGCAGACTGGGTTAACAGTGCAATGTTTTACCTACTAATTAAAACAACAACAATAACATTCCAATTTAAATTTCCTATATTTTACGTTTTATCAATGTTTTATCAAAGTTCCTGCATGTCAAAAAATTATTATTTGGTACATCATAGGAATTAAATTTTATTCAAAATTGGAAAGAAATATGACAAATGTACAAAATAACTAATATTAGTCATCAGTAGCTGACAAGGGTGAAATTCAAATATTTTTATTTTATCTGGTGTCAAAAATCTCACCCATTTTTCAATTACTTAAGTTAATCAACGTTAAATGCTTCAGATTATTTGAAAAATACTCCAAAAATACAACAAAAAAAGAAAGATTTCAAAGGCCCAAAATATGTTCCACAATCCCTTTTCACTGGATCCCATTTCTTGTTAAGTCTCACCTTCTAGAAACAATCTAATATCTGTTACTGGTCATATTTGGAAGTTTTATATCACCTAACAGACTCACTGTATGTCTTAATATTACTATTAACACAACTAACACTTGTGAAAAAAAAATAAAGAAATGAAACACGGCTGCTTGTGGACTTACCTGTAGGTTTTCCGACAAACACTCGGATGCTATCAGACTGTGGTTCAATCTAGCCAAGGCTACGGACACATCTTCAAAACACTTTTCTGCAATAATGAAATGAAACATATTGAAATATCTGCAGCAACATAACAGAGTAAGTTAATTACCATCTTGAAAAATACACAGGTGTTTTGAATATAATGCATAATTTTAAACAGATGCATTTCGTGAGTTTATGTTTGAATATATCTATGTATTTTGTATTTATGTATCTACATGTATATAACCATGACTGTTGGTATTTTGGGAGGTTTTAAAATTTTATTTTGAAATCTAAATAGAAGAATTTGAATGTGAAAAAGATTGAAGTTTACCAATTAAAGAAACTGTCTTTCTTTCAAGACCTGACCTAACCTGATTTTACCTGACCAATTCTACAATCCACTGCACCCGAGGCATGTGCTTTACCTCTGAGCTGCATCCTGGCCCAACATTCAAAAGAATCTACTGATAACCAATTTCATTAATAAATGTTTGTAGAAGAAAGTTAAACTTAAACATTGTTTTGTTTAACGACACCATTGAAGCACATTGATTAATTAATCATCGGCTAATGGATGTCAAACATTTGGTAATTCTGACACTTTAAGTCACCAGAGGAAACCCGCTACATTTTTCCTAATGCAGCAAGGGATCTTTTATATGCACTTTCCCACTGACAGGAAAGCACATACCACAACCTTGGTCCAGTTGTGGTGCACTGGTTGGAACGAGAACAAAATATCAATCAGTTGAATGGATCCATTGAGGTGGTTTGACCCTGCGACGTAAGCACCTCAACCAAGCGCTCAACTGATTGTAGATGAAAGGATTATCTTTAGACTTAGTAACTGAAATACAATGATTGTCATGCTTACTTGTGGAGTTCTTACCACTTGCAGGCCGAGCACATTCTTTGTCCAGCTCCTTGATGAGTGTCGACAAGTTGTTCACATGGTCTTCATTGAGGTATTTCCTACACGAGTAAACAAATAAGCAATTAAAACAATCAAAATGGTTTTTGGTATTGTTCAATAATTACATAATGTTAATGGGGTTACAATTGTAGTTACACAAATAAACATGTACATAACAATAATATTTACATCATAACTGTCATAAACAGGTCTTGGTCTTTGACTTTTTGAAGAATTTGTGAATACTTACAGATATGCTTAATTATGTTTCATTAATGTAGTTAAGTCGTTGATTTTGTATCTGGGTAAAGGTAAGGTGTTTTAATAAAAGTTGAAATGAAGTGTTATGCTTCTAGTACTTACTTCATCAGTCTCTGAATCTCGTCATCGGTTGAACATACAAAGTACTTGTTGAGAAAGTTCAGGACACTGCTTGCTAAAGATGTAAACTGTCAAGTACAATTAAAGAAAAGTTGGTTTTCTTTAACGACACCCTTATAGCACATCGATTAATTAGTCATCGGCTATTAGATGTTAAACATTTGCTCATTCTGACATTCAGTCCAATTGGCAATCTGCTACATTTTTCCATTAGCAGCATGGGATATTTTATAAGCATTTTTCTCAGACAAGACAGCGCATATCACTGCCTTTAAGTCGTGATATACTGGTTGGGACGGGTACCACTGCCATTCAATTACCAGTCATAGGGCACTGGTTGGGATGGGTATCGCTGCCATTCAATTACCAGTCATGGGGCATTGGTTGGGATGGGTATCGCTGCCATTCAGTTACCAGTCATGGGGCACTGGTTGGGATGGGTATCGCTGCCATTCAGTTACCAGTCATGGGGCACTGGTTGGGATGGGTATCGCTGCCATTCAGTTACCAGTCATGGGGCATTGGTTGGGATGGGTATCGCTGCCATTCAGTTACCAGTCATGGGGCATTGGTTGGGATGGGTATCGCTGCCATTCAGTTACCAGTCATGGGGCATTGGTTGGGATGGGTATCGCTGCCATTCAGTTACCAGTCATGGGGCATTGGTTGGGATGGGTATCGCTGTCGCTGCCTGTGAATTACCAGTCATATGGCACTGGTTGGTGGGGGGGGGGGGGGGGGGGGGGGTAACAATCAGATAAGGGTTCACAGGGGGGTTCAATCCTTCGACCCAAGCACCTCAAGTGAACATTCTACTAATTGAGCTAGATCCATGAACACTGGCCTATTAAACATCTAAAATGGAACTTAAAGGTAGGACAGGTAAACACCACCGGCTCCCACCCAGAGCAAGTTTGACAACTCAGAGGGTAGGTGTAAGGTCACTACAACGACTTGTCTCTCACCAACCACTAATCAATCCACTGTCCTGGACAGCTTGCCTGAATCTTAATTGAATACAAGCACAAAAATAAGTATAAACATAAACAAAAACACTACACTTCAGCACCTTGTTTAATTACCAGCAATAAAGTGTTTAAACATATGTAACTAATCTGCATTAACAAAGAAGTAAATAACAACAAACACAATTATGTAAACAAAAATGGCAAGCAACTAAAACCAATGAGATATAGAGAATAATACACAAGTACGAGTGGTTGCCAAATGTATCTAACTGGCGAAATCGAGTATGGGAATCAAAAGTTGTAAGATAAATCGTCACCAACAGGTACAAGTTTATTATTCTATTTCTTTTACACCTTTAAAACATCATTTTTAATATAGTTTAAAAAGAAAATACTAAACAAAAAGTCTCAGCATTATGTTGAACATGTATAAGTTAATGATGTCATAAGCATAAATGATACACTAAAATGTCGTGGTCCATTTATAGTGACATGAGAAACTTGGGTCGTGACCTCAGAACAGCCGATTACAAGTATTAGAGGTGATCTACAACATATGTTCAAGACAATATTGATCTATAACCGGTCATCCCTTAATAATTAACAAGCTTTACTGAGCACATTGTTTAAGCTTCTGACTACTGCAGGCGAGATATCTCGCCCGACGTCACGTCAGTCGATATACTGTACACTGTATACAGTGCATTCCCCAATTCATATTTCCCGCCGTTTTGCACACGACACTCACCGGAAACGGAAATATAATTAAAGAAAAAAGATTTTTTTTCAAAATGGTGGTTTTTGTTTTGATTTTTTCAATTGAAAATACCTTGAAATTTTGAGTTCAAAAAGTGGTTTTCGGCAAGTATTTTCGCTTGACAACAATGGCGGCACGTCGCGGTAATTTTCAGGGATCGATAGCTGATTGTAACAGCTAATTTGATAATAAATTTGATCGTTTTACCAACAACGAAAATTACCAAATATTGCAATATGAATCGTAGTTCGGGTTTAAAAAAAAATTCTGGTCAGAAAACCACTGTTATCGGGAATAATGGACATAAATACTGGACAGCTGGCCACAAATGCCCGTAAGTAAACGCAACTTTTTCGATTTTTTGCCTAATTTTAATCACCATTAGCCGATGTAAAATAATAAAAATTACAAAAAAAGACACGAAAATAATACTCACCGATTCATATATGAACTTTATTTCATGTATTTATGAAACATTTAAGTGAATATATGTGAGTAAAAATTATAAACTTGTACCCACTCAACGTGGTTTTTGTTAAAAATTAATCCAGTAGTCTAAAGGTTAAGCAGTGGCTAATTAGGTATATAACATTTATGTAATAATGACACTTGATCTATAGTCCTTCCCACAGGGAACACCTTGTTTCATACTATGGAATTTACTACAAGTTATTTATTTCTGAGCTGATTGTTTTCAAAATTGCACACAAAAATAGCAGGTTTTTTGTTATTTCCATAACACTTTTACTGTTTTTCTTATGTCAAACCTAATTGAAATTATTAACAAAAAACATCTTATAGGAGGATGGGACAGACTATAAAATATTACACCAACTGTTTTTTTACCATCATCACACAAACTGTTCCTGGTTGGCATCAGATGATGTTTTATAAGGACTTTCCCCACAAACAAGTCAGTACATACCACAACTGTTTATTTAATGATATACATACCCCATCAGGTTCTCTCTTGTCTGGAATGAAGTGAGGAGTGTCTCCATTGCTATGGTGTCTATTTCTCTTACTCTCAGAGGCAGTCCCCTCCCCTCTGGGGGTGTGCGGTGTAGCAACTGTAGCATCCAGCGAGTCAACTGGGGAGAGGGTTTCTTCAAACCAGTGTCCAAGAATAGGTTCAGAATCATCATCTATTTACACACACAGAAACATTTAACTTAAAAACATTTGAATCTGTTCATAATGTTCATCCATTTTGAGATTTTACGGTAAATCATAGTTTTGAGTAATTTGAAATGAAATGAAGATATGTAAAAGTACTAGCGTTGTAATTCAAAATACCTCATTAAATTGAATTTTGTTGTCAATAACAAAATTTCATCTTGCATAATAACTTTCAAAAAGTATCCTTATTTTAATTTTTCTGCCACAAATATTCACTATAAAACATAGAAATAAACATTAAACCATAAGCATTAGCAGTTCTGACTTTAGCCCACCTTTTTAAGTCAATCAAGAAATGTTTTGGAATAAGTTAAATTGGTAACAATGGTTGGCATTGTCATTATTAGAAGAAAAATATATAAAAACAAAATTAGAAGCCACAGCTGTATTGAATGTGAAAACTTGTATTTTTATCTCCTTGCGCTTTGATTATTTTATAAAGCATTCCTTACACAAAATGATTAATTAAATGGAAAGTTTAATGCATTTATCGAATTAGAATGGGATAATTATGTTTTATTTGACCATTTGCGGACATTAATACTGGTTTTACAGTCCCAAATACCTGTTTTACCATCTTCGCTTCACAAGGCAGCAGACTAGAAATATGACTTTTGACCAGGTTGTTGATAATGCTGGGGTTTTTGTTTTTTTAAATTATCATTTACACAATTGTTTTTAAAATTAATTTATTGAATTAGAATGAGGATAACTATGTACAGTCATAAATATGTTTTACTGTCTCCGCTTTGTGACAGTAAGGCCAGCATTAACGTCCGCAAGTGGTCAAATACAACATAGTTATCACCTAATTACTAAGCCTCCAACCACACCCACATAATCAATTCTGGAAACATCCTTATAATAAATCAGGTGTCTGATAACTGAAAAACAAATTCAGGTAACCAATTTCATGTAACCCATGTAATTTAGTTTTTTGGTGGTGGTGTGTGTGTGTGTGGGGGGGGGGGGGGTTTGAGGCCTGCAGTCTAGTATTTAATAATTTACCTTCTTCCTCACTGCTGTTGTCGGAAGTGCTGAAATCGTCCTCATAGAAGGTGTTCGAATCCGATGTACTGCTGCTACTCGTCTCCGAGGTCTCTGAACCCTGCTTCAGTCTCTTGAGCAAAACCGCCTGCAGCGGAAAATTACAACGCATACACGATTAATAGTTGAATCTCAATACAATACAAAAATACAGGGATGATTGGCACACCAAAAAGGCAGAATATCGCAGAAAGGTGGCCACTGAAAATAGGAAAGGAAAGTTTGTATAATTACACCTCAGCGTATCTGTAGTTATTCAACACTAGGTCCATATGCCATATCAGCCTTTATTGAATGTTGGATTATTTTGGTCAATTATCTAAGTTTGGCTTGATTTAAAAAGAACTTTTTTTAAAATAACAAAAGTGTTCAATTTTTATGTGCAATTTGTCAAGAAATTAATTTAAAAAAACAAGTTTAAAATTACATTTTTAAAAATTAATTTATTCTGATAAACTCTAATGTTTGATGTAATTCTATCTCTGTTAATCTGTCTCTACTAGATGGAGATTAATTTTGTATTTATGTAGAATGACAATGGTTGTGTTAGTCGAAGTTCAATACAAATACCTTCTTAAATGACACTGTAACCAGATTGAAGAGCAAGTCGGTGAGACTGACTCGGGCCATCAGTTTCTTTACACGTAACCAAGCAACCAGTGACTTGGATATTGTCACATCCATACCAGGATGCATTTCTGAAATCGATGTCTGGGGAAAAGAAAAGAAATATGTTCAATTGAAAAAAAAAGATTTATACATTTACAACTGTCTACCGGTACCAATAATGACAAACTTCAAAACCACTGTTAACCAAATTTAGCTATACCAATTGTGCAAGCAATTTTTTATGAAATTAATCTCCAGCAGTGACTTAAAGATGCCATCCTGTCTCGGACTTCGCCATGAGCAAAATCAAGGTGAGCTGAAGATCACTCTCCCGAAATGATGCCAGGTGAGCAATAACAAGAAGTTTCAAATGAAATTTATTAAATTTTTTATCGCAAGGCGATCAATTTACAGCTTTTTAAAAACTTTCTAGGTGTGAGTGGAGGAGAGTGGGAGTGATCACTAGCATGTTTTTGATAATGACTGCTCCTCACCATATTATACCATCATTAAATAATGCAAAACACAAACACAACTATAGTTTCAGTACATTTGTGTTATCATTACCAGTGGTTATTGTCAGCTGTGTCATTATGTTTTATAATACAAACCAGTGGAATAACACCCCATTTCTTAGTGTTATAATGGAAAAAACCCATTGTTTTTTTAACAGATTAGCAACCATTAAGAAATGTTTAATGACACACCAGCATAAAAAAAAAAAAACATGGGCTATCAGGTGGCAAACAGAAGTATATGAAAAGGATTACAGTATTTATATTCAAGTAATCTTTTTAGATTTACGTAAAAACTGTTTAAAAAATTACAAATATTACAGGTAAATATTCGAAAATTTTGCATAAAAATCCGAAAAACATTAACAAAATCTAAGCATTCACCTCAAGATCTCCATGACAACCTTCTATCTGTAGATCATCCATTAGGGCAGTGAGTAGCTGGACTGCACGAGTACCCAGTGCCACAGCCAGGACCCCAAACCCTTGAAATGCACTGAAGAGACGAACAAGAGTTAAAATATAACTATGTGCAGGCTTTTTGACAGAAAATAATTTGAGGATATATAATTAAAACAAAACAGACAACAAGTGCCCCTATTAGGTGGTTATAGGTTTGAAATGTTTTAACATGGGACATTGTATTTCATGCACTTTAAAAATATCAAACAGCAGTTCTCTAGCTATAATTTACAAAAATATATATCAATCAATTTGCAAGAGTTTAGGGTATATAATTTTACCTTTCAAATCCTGGTGTGCAAATTTTTTTAAAAACTCACCCCATTATTCCTTCCTTGTGTGAAGCACCCTTCTTACAAATGTTCACCCTGACTGCTTTGCTAATATGTTTTTTTTAATCTAGCATGTTACAGAGAAATGTAACTGCCAATTTGTACAACAAAGTTGAAGTTTTAAATCAGTAGACAATTCTGCCTTGTGTTGTTTCCCATAATAACAAGCATTCTGAGAGTACTGCTAAAGCAATACATGTCCTTTACCAAACCTAAATTTGTTTCATATCTCCAAAATGTAAGGGTCATACTTCTGTATAATGTGGTGATATTTGATCAGTAACAGGATATGATAATGCTATATATAAAATTTCATCTCAATATCTTCAGGCATTGCAAAACAAAAGACTGGAAAACAAATTTTCATATCTCCTAATTTAAGGGGCATAACCCCCATCAAAAAAGGGCAAATCACCATGAACTTTATTTTACAATGAGTAAGAAATGTTTGGAAACGAGTTTCAACAAGCACGAGTGTATTATTTTATTTCTGTTACACCCTGAAAAATTAAATTCTTAATATAGGTTAAAACTCAAACCGTGACAAAAATACTTAGGTTAAAAGTATATAAGTTAATGACAACATAGACACAAATGAAGTACTAAAATGAATTCATGTGTTTATGAATCCTCGGGAAACAGGGATTATGAGTCCTATGACCATGGAACAGCCAATTACAATCCTTAGACGTGATCTCCATCTTATGTTGGAGAGGAAATGATCCACAATGGATGATCTCTTAAACAGGTGTGTAAGATACTGACAGTCTAAACAAGAAAATGTTTTAAATATGTATTTTAATCATTAAAAAAAATCTTTAGTTGAACCCATCTTAATAACTGTAGCAAACTCAGGACAGTCTGTTAAAAAGTGAGTACCTCTTTGCAGTGCTTGATCTTTGCTGTGACCCAGAATCCTTGGCTTTTTGTCCACCATCCCTTCCTTTGGCGTAGTCTTTTCGTTCCAGGATCATGGCAGGGGTCAGTCCCATAATCCCCTGCAGACCCTTGAGTAGGATCCACACAGCCAGAAGATTCAGATTTTGAGCAACCTGACAAACAATTGAAACATCCACTGTTACAATAAAACCAAACTCACTGCATGAGAAATGAAGAAATCTCTTTTGCACATTAAGCCAAGTCCACATTTCACACTGCGACAGAAAATACTACCAATGACTCTCGTAGTTAGTATAATCGAACATCAGATTTTATACTGAATGCCAAAAAAACCCATCAAATGCCTTTTTAAACATTATGAACTGCATATATATTTTAATAACTTATTTTAATTCTCGGCTACTTTTTACAGTATACATTCATGTTCATGTATGGCAGATAAAAACTGTAAAACATAGGGATACGTAATACTCAAAACATGATCTCCAAGATGTGCATTTTTGTCACACTTTAACTACTATTTAGATTTTTGTCCTCCAACATTCAAACAAAAAGATTATCAACATTTGTTGTCTCTCAAAGTAGAAAACTTACATTTCCACCTCCACGTGTGGAATTCCGAATAGTCGTTGAAACAGAATTGAAAATCTCCAACTGCAAATAAAATAATTTATAGTAATTTACCAAAATGTGTTTGTTTTTTACAATACTAGATGCATTTATTTAAGATATACACTTGCAATGAATCTTTTAATTTTGAAAACAAAAAGATTTTAAAGTCAAGAGATTTTACTGGACATTTTAATTATTTTATGTGATGTATGATCTTGCAAGGCATGTAAATATCAAAACGCAACTATAATGTAAAATAAAAACGCTCTGGCACTCACCAATATGGCTAATTTTGAATTTTAAAAACAATTAGGGAATTTTATTTTAATTTAGCAAATAAATTCCATGTAATAATTGTTATTTTATTAGAAAATAACTGTAAGTTTGTATTGTCTTTTACTTTAAATAGATTTGGCGAAATGTTCTGCTCACCCTGATAGTAAGTGGGTTAATCAAAATTGAGAAGACTGTTTTCAAAACAAAATGCCAAGCCATTTCTGTCCCACATACCGTTTTCTGTACAATGTTTCGTCCATAGCTGTCAATCTCTTCATCCTTAGAACCAGACGGCTGACTGGCTGACATCGGCTTCACCATGTTGACAATGGTGTTCGCCATCGCCACAGTGACTGAGGCATACAAACAGCTCAGTGTAATGTTCACAATCTTATCCAGCCTTTTGGGTGTCAGTGGTTCCAAAGCAGGCAGTGAGAATGATCGCCACACAATGGATATGTCGCTCAGTAGTGACTGGAAGCTGTCAGAAGAACAAACAACAGTCTAAGGTTGTTTCAAAAAAAAGAAAAAAGTATTGGAACACATGCATATAATTAGCATCTACTATTGAAAAGCAATCAAGTTTAAATCAAACTTTCCAATACATTTAATTGTATTGATATGGACAGAATGTATAACACAATGTATAAAAAGCAGTATTTTTAATATATACCTGGTCTATGGTTGACGGTAATAATATTAATAACTACAAAAATGTATTTTCTTTCCAAGGATTAAAAACGACAATGTAAAAAAAAAAAAATGTAAAAAACTGTTTTGGGTCTAAAAAGTAGGATTACTGTCCGGTTTTATTCAAACAACAACAACAGGACATTTATGGATTACACTAAAATCCAGAATTCTGAAAAAAATACAGCGGATATTTTCATCTGTGATATACCATATTGTTCACTGGAGGTTTTTTTGTCAACTGAACCATTTTTGTTGAGAATATGTCCAGGTCAATTACAAACCTGTTCCGAGTGGTCAATGCCTCTGACAGTGTGCCAGGCATGAGAAATGTCTTGCCAGCAATGGCATCCTTCACTCTCTGCATGTATTTGCCGAGGAACACCAGGTGTGAGCACGCATCGAGCAGAATGCTAGCTCCGTCTAGCTGCAGGAGAATCTGCGTGTTCTTCCGCGCAAATATGGCCGTCATCTCCTCCACGGCATCATTGACGTGCATCACGGTCGTGACCCCGTCACTCCCGACAACTTCCACCGGTCCATCTGATTTCGAAGTACTTGTGGACGAGACCTCGTCAAACACCGAGGTGAGCTGGTCAAACAGGTTACTTCCTGTGTCCAGGCGAGGTAGCTTCGTTTCCTTGCTCTTCGTTTCTTCTCCGTCTAAGTCAAAAAAACAAAAAAGAAACAAATTTAAGATTAAAGTATCAGCCAACTGGTTTGATTGCAGGATACCAACAGAAACAAATAAAATTTTTGCAAGTGAAAAATATTAAGTTTAATATCACCTCAGCACATTTTATATTTGGTTCAGAGGACTATAATACAGGCTACTACCAAAAAGCAGCAAGAGATTCTTTTCATAAGATTTCAATTTAAAAACCAGCCTGCTTAATAGTAATAGCTGATTAGAAGTTTTTTTGTTTTGTTTAACGACACTACTAGAGCACATTGATTTATTAATGACCGGCTACTGGATGTCAAACATTTGGTAATTTTTTTAGAAACACACTACATTTTTCCATTACTAATGATTTTTTTTAATATGCATCATCCCACAGACAGGACAGCACATACCACTGCCTTTGATGTACCAGTACTGGTGCACTGGCTGGAGCACGAAATAGCCTAATGGGCCCACTTACAACTGATTATGTTACTAAGAGTCCTGACAACATAACTATTATATTTCATATATATATGTATATGAACATAACAGAAATGTATACACACACACACACACACACACACTACATGATCATTGATAATTACCTTCAATAATATTTGATGGTCGCTCTGCAGACTTCAGCATAGATGCAAATGTCACAACATCAGCCTTAGGTAAACACCCATTTCCCTTGCAAAGACCTTTGATCAGAATCATCAGATATTTCTAAAATCAAATTTTAAAATTTGTAAATAAAGACAAAAAAGTAAAGAATAGTGAAAGATGAACATAATAAATTAAAATGAGCAACATGGTAAACATACGAGTCATGTAGTGCTACTATTAGCGCTCTTAACTAAATATTTACAACTTTATTTACATAGCAGTATAAAGTAAAAATTACCAGTTGGGTTCTAAAGATGTGTTGATTGATTAAAGGAGACCGGACACCAAACCATATATACGGCGTAATGAATTGTTTGCCGTCATAAACCACAACACGCAACTACCGTGCTCCCCATATTGACTAAGTTAAGCGTGCCAGTCTTGGTTGGGTGTTTTTTTTCGCCGATCTCCGATGTTTGCCGGAAACTGTCGACAATTGATGAGCTAGACCCGTGACATCATCGATGAGAGAAAAACTGAAGAAACTACCAAGCAGCATGGACGAACTTAGCGATTCGAGTGACGAAGAATTGTGTCCAGCTTGTGCTAATGGCATCAAACCGTATCAGTTTGAACCACTTATCAGAGACTTTGTCCCTAATCCTGTAAATGTTGAATCAACTGCCGACGAAGACGAGGAAACCACACGGTCATAGACTAGCATACAAGCATTTTTAAAACATAATTTTTTATGACATTTTTAATGTAAACTGAAGCAAATGGACCTAATTAGACGAAAAGCACACAAAATGTAATAATATTTCATCATAAATCTTGTTCAGCATAGATGTAAATATGACACATCAGTGGATATTCCATAGGCCGATTTCGCAAATTTGCAAAAAGCGTCCCCTCATCACCAATGCAAGAAATAATAATTTAATAAAAAAACGTTGTTCTCTTAACTAGTTACCCTCCAAGTTTTAATGTGTTTGGTTAAACTGTGTATTTTTAATTATTAAGAAAATGTGTTACCAGTCTGCCGAAACTGTCCACAGCCGGGTACAGAAACACAGAAATGTTGGAAAATATTATAGTTGCCAGATACTGACAATCACTTTACAACTAATATGTCTTATCGACAATATTATTATGTAGTCTTTGCATTTATTAATATAAAATACAACAGACCCGTAGGAACTGGGGAGGGGCGGGCCTAGGGGCTTGTTCTCCATCACACACTCTAGGATAAAAATGTATGTTTTAAGTTTTTACTATTTTGCATAAATAAAGATAAAAATCTAGTTTGTATCCCTCACTAGAGACTGTATTCCCCTTCTGATGTAGAGTTTATACCCGGTCCGTCAGTGACCCCCCCCCCCCCCCCCCCAAGTCGTTGCTATGGGCCTGTAAAAACTAAATATTTTCAAAGGAGTATATTCGGTGGTTATAGGTTTGAAATGGGTTTTTTATTGAACATTTTATTTCATGCACTTTTATAAAATTTTAAACAGCAATTATGTTACTATAATCTATCAAAAAAATAAAACATTATATATATATATATATTAACTTCTGAGATTTTTTAGTACATACATGTAAGTTTACCCTCCGCACCCTCTGGCAGAAACCCAGGGTATTAAAATAATTATTTGGTGTGGAGTATTTTTAATATGACATACAGAAAGCATTGAAAAGTACAATTTTATTATGCTTTAATAATCGACATTAGCTTTAAAACTAATTAACCATCATTCCTTCTGGCCACAGTACATATGTTGTTCCTGCCAAAGTGTTAGCATTTTAATTTTAATGACAACATACTGAACTGACTATAAACATTGTTAACCAATGTAATAATTCACGTTTTGAAGGTGTTTTGTTATAAGGTTAACAAACCAACTAGATAAAGAGATGTTAGTATGGAGTCGTTATGGGCTGTCGGTGAAAATTAATTTGGTAATTTTAGGTAAATAAATGTGAAGTTTAAATATTCATATGTGAACAAATTGCAATACCTTTATTTAATGTATATCTTAAGTACATACTTGTTTTAATTTTCACCTTGTAAATGTACCATACATAACCTGCTGTATTTAGTTGGTGTAAAGCCCATTCGACGACAACAATGCGTCCATGTTTTAAAACAACTTTCGTTTTTTTGGAAATCGAAACCATGATGTTGGCCGTTTTTTGGGATGCATTGCTGTTACTGTTGCAGTTAAACACTGCGCAGTTAACTATCATATAATTACATCGACAATATATAATAACACTAATTATCTTGTAAATTAAATTTCCGATAAACCTGGAGACAAAAAAAAGAAAGAAAAGACGACTAAAAGGCACAACCAAAGAATCAACACGTGTACCGGTATTGCTTGGCAACTCTCACCGATGACATTTTGCCTCGCTTTCGTTCAGATCTATGCATAATCCCACCCACTTCTGTTTTTACCCCAAACCTAAGACGCGCAGCTGACCGGTGCCTCGTAGCGAGCCGGGCATTAGAGTATTGCGGTCTTTGACGCTAACTTAATCCATTACACACTACATGTCTTTTGGTGTCCGGTCTCCTTTAAGAAATTAATGATCAATTGTCAAGAAAAATATTAACTGTAATATCTACTAGGGTCTAGATGATGTACATCTTAAAGTTGTTGGGTTGGATTTCAGTAGTGGTTCACGAGGTACCAGGTTTCTTCTCTCTTAGTTACTCTTTAACATGAATTGTGTTTCAAGGAAATCATCCATAAAAATTATTTGTATGTACAGTAAATATAAAATATCTGAAAAGATTAGTGAAATGGTCACCAGTGAATAATAGCACTCAAAGGTGTTATTTCCACAGTAGAAAGTATTATTTCACTGTAAGCAATACCACTTTATCAGAAAGAAATGTTTTATTTAACGACGCACTCAACACATTTTATTTACGGTTATATGGCGTCAGACATATGGTTAAGGACCACACAGTTTTTGAGAGGAAACCCGTTGTCGCCACTACATGGGCTACTCTTCCGATTAGCAGCAAGGGATCTTTTATTTGCGCTTCCCATAGGCAGGATAGCACAAACCATGGCCTTTGTTGAACCAGTTATGGATCACTGGTCGGTGCAAGTGGTTTACACCTACCCATTGAGCCTTGCGGAGCACTCGCTCAGGGTTTGGAGTCGGTATCTGGATTAAAAATCCCATGCCTCGACTGGGATCCGAACCCAGTACCTACCAGCCTGTAGACCGATGGCCTGCCACGAAGCCACTGAGGCCGACCACTTTATCAAAATGATTATCCCATGTAAATTGATTAGCAACTGCTGTTTAATGTTTTGAAATTGTGTAGCAATCTCTGAAACTTGCATAAAAAATTGTGATGCGATACCAAACAAAATGTTCCCTGTATTAATAGTGGGTTTTTTCTAATTACCTGTGAAATGGTGCAGCTCTCACTGTGTGTTTGCAGTCGCTGCAGCAGGAAGCGCAACAACACTTGACATGCTGATGTCGTCTGAGACAAATCAGACTTTGACACTAAATAATAAATAGGAAATATTTTAACACTAAATAATAAATAGGAAATATTTTAACGCTAATTAATAAATAGGAAATATTATACCAATACAAACACTTCTGCTAAATATTACATAATGAAATTACATCTTGGATGACAAAAAGAAGAAATGAAAGGATTATATTTGTTTAATACCTTACATTTTGTTAAACTACACTTATTTATTTTGTGTCCAATATATACATTAAGTTATATATATCTACAATTGTCTAGTGATACTGAAAGAGGGTTGGTGAGAAAGAGGGTGGGCAAGATGGCCAACCACTGAGGTGTGCTAACAGAAGGCAAAATAGACAGGAATTAACACCCTGGATCAAAAATACCTGTAGCCAAAATATTAGCTAAATGGAATTTTTATTAGCCATATTGAAAATGCTTTAGCCAAAATTGTTTTACCTAGTACTGTATAGAGTATTTATATATGAATATGAAAACGCATCTTTTTCAGTTAACTGTGTACAAACTGGAATAAATCTGAATAACATAACCGTATTACCGTATCAAAATCAAAGACGGCAATAGGGGTAGGGGCAGTTAATATATTACTTCGATTTTTCAGCAGTGGGGGGATGGGGTGATGCATTATCTTCAGAGTTGGAAGCCAGTACCCTGTACACCTGCCCCCACTTTTAAGGCCTATGACATTAAATTAACAAACATATGGGGGTGGGTGAATGTTTATGGAGGGTGTTGTTTTTTGTTTCTTCCTTTTTTTCCCCAAATAAAAAAGTTGAGGGGTTTTTTTTTAATACAGAACTAATTATTTCTTGAAATAGCTATCTTTATGTTAGTTTGAATTGCTTTTTTTTAAAGTGACCCATCAATTAACCACCACCAACAATTTCATAATTTGCACCATGTTGTTGCTGTTGATTTTAGCGTCGTGTTAAATGCTTGTGATTTCTGCTTGTAAAATACCTAGGCTAAGAATGCTGACTCCACAGTATATTCCATTTATTATATTTTTTTTAAATAAATAAATAAATTTTAAAAAATAAAATTTACGGTCTTTTTAAAATCCAGCTAACTTATTAAATTTCACCTCACAGTCTTACAAATATATATCTAACAAATATGATTATTGTAAACTAATTTTATTCAGTGTATGTTTAACTGCAGTTTGTATAAATACAGCATGTTCATTTCCCGCAATCGTGATCTGCATGTGTGCTCTCAACCATGGGTACAAAATTAACAAAGACAAAGAAATAACCGAAACTGCAGTTCGGTATTCATTGATGTGAACAACTATTGTTTTTCTACAAATTTATATCAAGATTTACTCCTGTGTAATCGTATTCTTTAATGTCCACAACGATGTCTCTTGACACGTGGGTGTTAGCCGACTCTGAAGCGTGACGTATATTCGTGCCGAGAGTTGTCCTCAGTTCAGCCAACGAACGTTCTTCCTAATGTTCGCGAACTATTTGACTGGTGTTTGTCGTGTCCATTTAGTTTAACGTGAAGTGCACAAACCAGTCTATCGAACGTTTTGTTTTCGCTCGGTCTGGCTGAACTCAGCACTTTGGATAGCCTATATGTCTTTCGGCCCTGAACTGGCAAGTGCATTCAAATTGACAGCATTGTCGGTCTGTTTTTATTACTTTGATTCAAAGACTTTACAAAGTTGAAATAACAAGTTACAGACTTTGATTTTATACATGTTGAATGCATGCCATTAAAATTAATAACCGTGATTATTAAAATAAGCAAACTTCATTAGGCACACGTTTCTCATTACTGGTCGCGAGATCGTTATTACGCTAATTGAATATTTGGTATTATTATTATATTTGAATGTCGGATAGATTATGTAACAGTTTGTTCACACCAGAAGACAGAAAATGGCCACTTGCAAATTTTATTAGCCATTTTGTTTTTTAATTAGCCAATGGCTAATTTGGCTACCGACAGCGTGAGCCCTGAAATCATATGGTGCAAAGTAATATATGTATCAATGTACATTCATACTTACAGTTTGATGAACTGGCACTGAGAAAGTGGGTGGCCAGTGCCACAAATGATGAGTAAAATGGTTCATATTCTTCATCGTGTTCAAATATGTGGTTTTCACTGAAAACAAAAAATCAACTAATAATAACATACAGAATAATTTCAATCGTAAGCAATGAAAATTCGTTAACACACGCACACATCAACATTTCAACGATACATCTAAAATAATGTTTCAATCAGCAAGTTGTCCTTAATTGTTCAATATCATACTCTTCTACCTGTCTAAGAAATATTGGTTTTATAGGGTTCTTTAGTAGGCTACACGCAAAAATTTGGAGGTGGGATCTTGACTTCTCATGGACTCTTTTTTTATGCTTACAAATGTACACTTCATTGCACTCAGATGATATAGCTGCTTAAATTAAATATTCTCAAACATCCCACTTTCAAACCCTCGGTTAACATTACTGTTACACATACACATATACATATAGCATATATATATATGACCCTAATACAGAATTTTGAAGTTTGATAAAATAAGGCAAAGTGAACATTTATTGGTACATAATCTTTTGTCATACCATGTTCTGTGTTCATTCGGAAAGGTTCAAAATGATACACGCACTACAAATCGAATCACTTAGAAATGCATTGATATAGTCTCACACCAAACAAAAACAATGGATTGACAAGGTGTTACCGACTTCTTAATACTGATAATAACGCAGCGACTTGAGCCTACTTCCTGATATCAGGACTCAAAATATTCAAAAAATTTCACCAGTCTCAGGAGACAGGTACTCTTTTTTTCTCAACTGTCTTTAGGGTACAACTTATGCAATTTCAAAATATATTTGAACAAGTCATTTGACATGTGTATACACTGAAGAAAAGGTTTTTATTTTGTGTTCAGCAAAGTCTCTCTTTTAATGGTTACAATTTTTACAGTCCTGGTAAAGTGCAGGGTCCAAACAGCCCTTAGGGGAAACACTGATTTAAAATATAATACTTACTAGGATGCAGAAAATAAAGAGGGCACAAAAAAAATAAAGAATAAAGGGAGAGGGTGACAAAACATGAAAGTGGGGCATCCCGCCCTATTTCAATGGAGCAGCGAGAACATATCTGGTATTGATTACAAATTATTTATTTCTGACCTGACTTGTTTTCAAAATTGCACACTAAAATAGTGTGGGGTTGATTTTGTGTGGGGTTGATTTTGTGGGGGGTCCAAAATACTTTTACTTTACTTCTTACGTCAAAGCAAACTGAAATTATTTACACAAAAAATCTGTGTACCGGTAGGAAGAATGAATGAATGAATGTTTAATGATAACCCAGCACAAAAATACACATCGGCTAATGGGTGTCACAAAAGATAGGTGAGACGGACTATTATGAACTGTTGAATTCCATCCCAAATCACTTCCACATTCTTTCTAATTATACAGGCCCTCAGATTTCACAGAAATAATAATTTCATGGAACCGAAAACAAATTTCACATGAGTATTATATTGAGTACATTTAAAAACACACATATTTCCTGGTCATGTAGACCACCTGTTCCTTTTTCCCTTGATTGAGACAGTTAATTGTAAACAGGGTATCTGTGAATAATTTTTAAAAATTCTAAAAAAAAAAATAATAATTTTAAAAAATCATATCGAGTATGACTATTCAACAAAATCAATTATATACTCTTCAAAAAAAGTAGGTGAACTCAAATAAGAATTTACAATTGCCAAAATTGTAAGGTACATTAGCTGTGGGGAATGGTTATATGATAATACAGGGCTAGAAATGAAAAAAAAAATCTACATGCACCAGGTGCATGCTAAAAAAAAAGTTACATGCACCATTAAAATTCTGCATGCACCAAAAATAAGGTAAATCCTGTTAATAATCAGGAAAATACTATTTTAATTACCTTGATTAAAGTGTTGATTATCATTTTCTTTTTAATTTAACTGTCTTAATTGTCACTATCAGTATCACTGTCTGACATCCATGCTGGATCACAGTCACTGTCGATACAACTGTGTTTATTACTGATTCTTGATCAAATTTGAAAATTTCACCCAACGTAAACGCCTTACAGAAATCTATAATAGGCCTATTACAAAAACGTACGCATATTTGTGTTTTGTATTAAGCAAGTTATGAACTTTTCTTAACTCGATAATATCTTTTGGTATAATATAAATTAGCCTATGGAATTCGATGAGAACTTGCGATTGAAATAATCACTGGCTGATTTCGAGTCACCTACGCGAGTAACGCACCTGCACGTTCACAATCATCTGATCAAGTGCCCATATCTGAGGTCGAAAATGTTCAAGGCAGTTACGGTACTTTGTATTGATCACAGATTTGGCGGAGTTCAATTTGTCAGTGACGACAACAACTGTGTTATGCGCGTGGATACCCCAAAGTCGGTCTCGACCACCTTCCCTAATACCGTTCACGGATATAACGGATTTTAAATATATTTCACGGAAATGACCGAAAGGGCGCCATTGTTGTAAGTAGGATTATGGGATACAAAATGGATGCTCCCATAAGATAAAAGTTATCGTTTTCATGTGGTGAACAGATTACGAAATGCATACGCAAAAGTCAACAACTTGAGTCAGAATCTGGTTGACAACAGGATATTAGTATACGCAATACACAGTACTTGAAAAATATTAGCATGCACCGCCACCCAGTTTTAAAAGTTACATGCACACGCAAAAATCAGCATGCACCGGTGCATGTACTAACACTGCATTTCGAGCCCTGTAATAGTGACTTAATTGGGCAAACATTACAACCGGTAGTTCAGTATTACAGAGTAGGTTTTATGACCACCAAAGATCTTGGAGGACGATTGGGGTCAGAAGTGAAATTTGAAAGTTGACGGGATTTTTTTTTTTATCAGTAGTGGGTGATACTGCCACGATGTGTCAGACATTCATTCAGTCGATGAGGCATACTGCATACGAGTCTCCCAATGGCCATTTGAGGGAGTCTGTTCCACTCCTCTTGCTAACATGGTCCACAGTCTTTGACGTTGACGCACACATCTCCCTATAATGTCCCAGACGTGTTCAATGGGGCAAAGGTCTGGGCTCATTGCTGGCCATGGCATTCGATAGATATGCTGCTGAAGGTGAGCACTGACGATTCGTGCATAGTGAGCACTGGCACTGTCGTCCTGAAAAACTAAACGTCAACCCACATGCAAACGGATGACAAAGGGTGTCAGTATGTTGTCCTGGTAGTATTGCCCAGTGACCCTTCCTTGCACAATATGGAGGGGGGGGGGGTTATTAGTCATAGTGATACCACCCCACACCATAACCGATCCCCTACCAAATCTGTCATGAAATCGCATTGTGACGTTGGCGTGCCATTCATTTCGTCGTCACCAGACCCGACCACGCCTGTAGAGGAAGTCTAAAGTGAATAGGGACTCATCTGAAAATATGACGTGACCAGCGATGAATACACTAGTTCTGACGCTCCCTACACCATTCACGTCTGTGGGCAATGTGACGATTTGTCACGGTAGGCACAACCCGAGATGGGCTGCATGGAGACGATTTCTAATCGTCTGACCCGTAACTCGGACACCAGTAGCCTGATGAAGGTTTGTAACAATCTGATTTGCCATTTGAGCTTAATTTCTTAAAGCCTGGTTACGGATGAATTGATCCTGTACTCCTGTCATTGCCCTGGGAGGACCTGAACGGGGTCGATCATCAACATTTTGGGTTTGTTGGTACCTGTTCCATAGTCTGCTAATCATTGACTTTGAAACATTGAAGGTGTTGGCCACTTCACGCTGACTTCTGCCCATTTGCAGCATTCCAATAGCCCGTAAACGGTCAAAACCGTATTGCGATATAAGAAATCGTATTGCAATATGTATTGCAATATAGTTGATATTATTTAAATTTAATATTTATGGGTTGGGTCTTTTTTTTAATGAAAACAGAAGGCATAACTTTTTAATGATTTTTATTAGTTTCAGCTGTCAGGCTAAATGTTTTAGGCCATATTTTTATTTTTTAACACAATACTTGTCTACTAGAACACCGGTGTGACGGTGTCAAACTATTTATAAATTGTCACATTCGGAAATCCTTACTATCGGGCTTTTCCGTTGCTGCTCGCTTAACACGGAAATGTACGTATTGAGTCGCTATGTTTCGGCAGATCGACCAAACCAGAGCCGAGGTATTTTGAACGATCGGCTGAAGTATTCCGAGTTCAGTGAAAAACAGCGAAGTGTGATTCTCACTTGTTGGTTTATTTCTTTGAAGATGATAGCCGTATTCCAACGTAAATGAACAATGAATGATAATTGTAAGATGTAATTAGCCTGGTATTTTCAATGGACTTTAAACACGTTTTGTTTAGAAGTCAGAACCAAGTATAACCGACCTATCACTTCGTATGTGTAAGTAAACAAAACGTGATAGTTACACTTCCTGTCACCACCAATTAATAAAATGACTGTGGTTTTTGTTTTTTATTTGCCTATTTAAGTCAATAAAATAGCGTAGAAGTCAGATCCAAAATGTTGATGACCGACCCCTATCAGGTCCTCCCAGGGTATGACAGGAGTACAGGATAATTCATCCGTAACTACGCTTTACGTGATAGCTCAAATAATCTTCCTGTCACAAACCTTCAAGGCTAATGATGTGGTTTTAGAAATGTCTTGCCCATCTTATTTGCCTACCGTTCGTCAAGTCACAGAAAATGGTGTAGGGAGCGTAGAACTAATTCATCGCTGGTCACGTCATATTTTCAGATGAGTCCCTATTAACCGCGGTTCATATCGAGCTGATCAATTATCGCGGTATACCGGTTTATCGTTGCAGCACTAATACGCTGCATTGCAAATTCAAACAAAAATGACTAAAAACAAAACAATAACAACTGTATGACCAACAGAATGAAAAAGATTGACAGAAATAATGTTCACAGTGATTAATCGACCTTCCTGGAAATTGTCAAAATCCAGAATGACACCCCACGCACATGTATGGGGCAACTGCGTGATCCATGTGCAAACTATGGAATGTGTTTCGGTGTGTTGATAAACAGACCTGAACGTTCTTTACAGGGATGTGTGTGGTCAAAATGTATGTTCGGTCTAATAGTTGATATTAACATTAATATTTCTGGTTCCCCTACTTTTTTTATAAGAGTATATATAATTAGTTTTTTAAAACAGTGTCCGATGGGTTCCCATGATCACAAAGCACACAACCAAAAAATTGTTTCCCTTGAAATTTGAAATCCTATGGCCTGATTACACTGCGCAAGCACAAACTTTGATATTACTGCAAATGTACAGGGCTTCTAAATTTTTTTATAAAAATCCACTAGCCATGGGATCAGATATTTTAAAAATTCACAACTCTGCTTTACTTTAAGTAAACAAAATTTTAAAATATTAATAATCGGATGTCACATAAAGAGGGAGATAGAGTATTAAAGGGGGTGGGGGAGCAGGCAGGATATTTATATTTACAAAAATTTCTTAAATGCTCCATTTGACACATTTTTTTCACTATCCATCGGGCATGTTGATAGTAGTTATTAATTACCCCAACATCAAATGTCACTGGCCATGGAAGTGCAGCTACCATAATTTAGAAGCCTGTATGTGTCAACTAAACAAGCCTCGACCGATTGAAATACAAAATGAGGACCAAAAAAAGGTAAGAATTTAGTTTTGCCATGTACAGAAGTGGTAATTCAGTTATTGCATACATGAACTATATCCAGAAATGAAGAAATTAGATTTGCCAGACTGATAGTGAATGTTGTCTACACATGTTTTCTCTATATATTGTTGCAAGTCAATCTCAAAGTGGGGTGAATGTATGAAAGGCCAGTTGTGTCATATCTACAACTGAAAAGCAACATTAGTGTATTTTTATTGTTTCTAAAATGATTTTTCTTCTATCTTTTTTCAGCCAGCTATATATAAAAGTTGTTAGCATGTGCAACAAAACCATTTTCCTATACTCAAAAATGTACCGACTGCTTGAAAAGCTGTTAAGGGTGGCATGGATAACAAAAATAACAAAGTATCTAAAAAAATTATAATTCTGAAACAAACTCTAAACGAAAAAAAGCAAGGGAAACTTTCTAATCCCGAACACAGTGGTGCTGATTGACTGCCATTGTTCACCCAAAACTTGTGTACATATGTTCATAATTAATTTACATTTGCTTCATTGACATTATGTTGTGTTGATGTTCCCTCAGTTTTATGATAGATGTGGTCTTCCATACATTCCATGTTTGTGATGTTGACATGGAACAGATTTCGATGGTGTTAAAAAAAATAAAAAAATATTCACTTCCTGATGGGAACTTTACGTGTTGACCCGTCCAACAAATTACAAACTTTTTACTGTTATTTTATTCCGTATTGGACGAGGTAAACAATGATATTGTTAAAGTTTTCCAACTGTTGGATTGAACATGAGCAGTGCTAAGTATTTTCCTGTTAATGGGACGGAATTTGATAGGTCCAGGATAGCCCGAGTACTCTGACTGTAAGAGAGCTAGACGGACGCTTGGTATGAGACGGCCCCTGTAACTGCTGCACATGGCGGAATCGCCCAGTGTGCGATCACGTGATCTACGTCTCGAAATAGATCGCCGAGCTTTGTAATTATGGCGACGGAGTGTCACGAAGCGTAGCTGAATGTGGGTGCTGTCGGATTTCTTTCTGTAGTATGTGTACTAGTGATTAATATGTGGATTGTTTTTTTATCAGTTAACTCGAAAATGATCGATGTAATGGTATTTGACGTCAAACATAGGATTGGTGTGGTATTAGAGCAGGAATCTTTGCCAACTTTATGATTGTCAAGAATTGCCAAAAAAATACATAGCTTGGTCTGTGACTGTAATGAGAGCGTACAACTGTCCAAATGTCCATCTAGCTCTTACAGTCAGAGTACTCGGGCTAGGTCCAGGATAACTGTTGATTATTTGATAACTGATTGGATTTGAGTGAATATTTCAACATTAATTTAATTATTTGATAACTGATTGGATTTGAGTGAATATTTCAACATTAATTTATTAAATGTAACGGACGGCACAATTTTTGTTTCAATTTAAATAAAAATTAAAAAGTATAGAAATTAAAAAAAACTAAAAAAAAACCACACACATTTGATCTATTTCTGGCTATGAATAATTGCACTTTATCATTCATCATCATTCATGGCGTCCAAACTGAAACTACAAAAATGCTTTTAATATGTTATTTTGATTGCAAATAAATGCTATATAAATTCATCTTTACCTTTTCAAAATGCCTTTTGTCAAATTTGGTAAATCGTTTTTGTTGAAAGATGAATAAGACGCAGATAATAATGATTTTACTGCAGTAGACAAGCCAGGACCAGGACCTGACGCCATTTTGTCTTTTCTGTTAAAAGTCCTCCATTCATTTTAAAGCATTACGGTTTCTGGAATGGTAGGCATGTTCATCGATATTTAATTAGTGCACATATTATTGCTTAACATGAACAAGTGTAGTGTATTGGTGTATTAATATATATATATATATATATATATATATATATATATATATATATATATATATATATATATATATATATATATATATATATATATATTGTGTGTGTGTGTGTGTGTGTGTGTGTGTGTGTGTGTGTGTGTGTGTGGTACTCCGGATAATATGTATATCTTTCGAACACATTTATAGCTGATATAAGGGTTGCATTATATAAAAGTGCCCCTCTAATTTGACTGAATTGTGCAGAAATACGAGTTTGTGTATGATAACTGTTTTGTTGTTCAAATTTAGTTTTCAGATCTCACGTACGGCTGTTACAAATATATATTAATTATGTTCCTTTTCAATATATACGAGGTATATTTTACAAACGTGTGCAAACGTGAAGCTCTCCCCGTTTTAAAACCTGACAGAAACCCCTATAGCTACCAGGGTATCACTAGTAGGTGCACACATCATGTCCTCTGTTACAATATCAAGTACTTAGTTGCTAGCAAACAGGAGTTTCAAAGAAAAAGATAACAAATAATTATGTGTATTTTAGAAACAGTAGCTAGCGACTATTTGGTTGTCCTATTCCCCGGATCTATTACATATAGTCCTCTGTAGCCCAAATAAACGGGGGAGGGCTAGAGCTAGGGAAGTCACCAGCCGCTGGACTAACGAAAAGCATAAAATTTGCTATCACCTAAGAACATTTTACTCTTTTTTGTCTTCTTCCTTATGACTCAAATCTTAAAACACCGAGTTTATCTTATCATTCGAACATTTTAACATCAAATATGGCCTAGTAACATAAATGCTGCTATCCAAATAACGGCAATAGGCTACTTCAAGGCAGATGCATATAAAAATTCACATTGATAAAAGTAGGTTGAGTTTTTACTATAACCTATATACTTTGAATTGTAAATATTGCCCTCTGGATTCTTGTTACAGGTCTGATGTTCAGAAGAAAAAACAGTACTCACCGATTATAGATGTCAAATTTTGTTTTTAATGCATGCATGAATAATAAACGATGTCATGACCCCTAAACTGCGTTGGCTAACTTGATGTAAAAATTATAGAAAAACTTATACATGTAAATATAACATATCCAACACAGTGGGTGTGGGTGTTGGGTTTTTTGTTTGTTTGTTTTTTGGGGTCTTTCTTTTTTTCTTTTTCTTTATTGTTGTTGTTGGGGTGGGTGTGTTTTGGGGTTTGTAGTGTTTTTTGGGTTTGTTTGTTGTTTGGTTTGGGTTTTTTTGTTTGTTTGTTATTGTTTTGTTTGGTTTTTTGAGGGGTTTTTTTTGGGGGGGGTTCGGGGGGGGGGGGGGTTGGAGGGGGTCTTTTTGTATTGTTATTGTTGTTGTTTTAAGACTGGCCCGTTGTGATTAACATTAACATTTGGCACCTTCCTACGCCCGTGTTTATTTAATGTTTTCGGCTGATGTACTCTGTGCAGAGGTTTCTCATGGGTTTCTTTGAAAGTGGCGAATACAGTACATATTTAGTATCACTTGAAAAATTTAGTATTAATAAACACCTTTGATAATATTTTCAAATATATTTTTTGTTTTTTAATTGATAAATCGGTGCAATATCGGATTGTTTACCAGTTTTCATGGAGTGACCATAGCGTTTATTTTTGTTTTTTTCATATTTAATATTAATATACTTCATTGTGTCTTTCATAAATATGATTATTTTATAGCTGTCTACACTATTTTTATTAATAATTTTGGAATTTGAATTGATGTTGATTATCACATATCTTTGTTTGACACCCAATACTCGATTTGGTTTTGTGTGTGTGCTGAGGTATCGATAAGCATTCATTCATTCATTCATTCATTCATTCATTCATTGTTTTAGGTGTTTGCATGGTCAGGGATGGATTAAAATTTTAAAATGTTTGTTAATTTTTCTTTGGTCATTGCTGGTCAATGTATGTTCAAATTTAGATACTTAATTTACATACACTTGTACGCACGCACCGACGCACGCACCCACACACACGCACACAACAAAACGAGCTCCGTTGGAGCTCATGTCCAGTTGACCTTTCATTCGAAATGAGAGAGGAAACACGCTGCCGCCACGCAATGGCCTACTCTTTCTGATTTTTAGCAGCACGGGATTTTTTACAATCAGCATCTCATAATGTTATACCAGTTGTGGAGCACTGGCTTGGACGTGAAATAGCCAATCTAATTAAAATTAGCTCCACTATTACATGTGGATCTAAAGACAGCCAGTTGAAACTCATGTCCACCAATCAAAACCTTACTTGCAGAATCCTGCCAGTGATTTAAAAATAATTTGAAAACATTCCGAATTATCCTGAGGGTATACGACATGTTTCGTGTGAATTACGAATGCCTTAAAACATGTTTTATATTATAAAATAAATAATTTGTAATGTAAAACTGAAGACTGATTTAGTTTTATTTTATTTTATAAATAAATAAATAATTTTTAATGTAAAATTGAAGACTGATAACCCACCCCGTACGTATTGGTATGGTTCGCTGTACTGCGGCCACTAAAATAGACTCGCCCGATATTTTTAGAATTTGTATGCTCCAAATAACGTTATAAAAGGCGAATTGTGATTGGTCAATATTTAAATTATTATTTACAGACGAAATGTTACCTGGACATTGGGGACTACGCAGTGTTGTTAGTTTTAAATCACTGGCAGGATTCTGCAAGTAAGGTTTTGATTGGTGGACATGAGCTCCAACTGGCTGTCTTTAGATCCACATGTAATAGTGGAGCTAATTTTAATTAGATTGTGAAATAGCCCATTGGCAATGAGCCTGCTGAGGGGGATCGGTCTTAGATCGATCACGTATCAGGCGAGCCTCTGACGCTATATATGTAAATGTGTTGACGATTTTGGATATAATTTTGTTCCAAAACTCCTCTAAAGCCGCCATTGTTTGCGATCGATGTCCGACAGTGGGACCGTGGTATGTGCTATTCTGTCTATGGGATGGTGCATATAAAATATCCTTTGCTGCTAATCAAAAAGAATAGCCCATGAAATAGCGACAGCGGGTTTCCTCCCTCAATATCTGTGTGGTCCTTAACCATATGTCCGACGCCATATAACCGTAAATAAAATGTGTTGAGTGCGTCGTTAAATAAACCATTTCCTTCCTTCCTTCCTTCCATTGTTTGCGATTTGTTATAATCGTATGGTCTGTGAAATACGAACCGCACAATGTCTGCACGCTACGAACTTTTAGGTATTGTCAGTGGCTATGAACCCGCTTAATATATTTGTATGCATATATTAATTGAGATTGTCGATAAGTATTTATCACGAGTCATCTGGCAGTATCAATTGCAGGGGAAATAACATTAGATAACCTTTGATATCCTCACTACAGCTATGAGCTGTAGGCTATATAGTACTATAGCTACTTAGTCTTTAAAAAAAAAGAGCAAGCTTTGAGGATTGAATTGTAATTAGTTTTGTTTTGTTTAAAATGGTAAGATTTAGAAGGTAAAATTTTTTATTCTTGATTTTTCTTCTTTTTTAGAGTTTTAAATTATGTTTTATTTGGTTTAAAAATTATTTATTACCGTCATACTTGACTTGTAAGCGATTTGGGAATTGACCAAAAGGCTATATCCTATGTTAGCGTTTTAATTTGTATTTGTTTTTTCATTCATTTATCTTTAATTGTAGTAGTAATAATACTATTATTATTAACAACAACAAAAGTAAACGAAAAAGGTAGTGACAAGAAACACATAGGTTTAAGTTTCTTTGTTTGGCCTAAACCTTGAAATCATGTTTGATGCCAACTAAACACGGTAAGCGGATTGTTGTAATTTACGGACAAGGTTACAGCATGCAACATTATGTTTTGATCAGGTAGGCCTATTACCAAACGAACTTTGGTTTATTTGGAACGTTAAATTGTACTGGTGCAATACATGATTTAAGTGTATAGGCACATGTAGGCCTATTTATCTCCATTCATCTGGATAATATAAAGTTATATTTTGGTGTGTTTCTGGTTTTTATTTGCAGTTGAGCGGAAGAGCATAATAGAAAAGTCTCCTCGTGTCACCAGTGAACGAAGATGCACCAGATAACAATAATCTATTTTATTTTCTTTCATGGATAAAAATCATAAAAGTGGCGTTTTGCATGTGATGTGACGATATAAACCTACCAACAAATGTTGAATGATTGAAGAAGAAACACGCGGGGCTTAAAGTAACTAGTTTTCTTGTCGTTAGCAAAAACAAGTGCTAATAAATAATTATCCTGTGACTTATCGACACGTCTGCAAGAGAAATGCACAGTTCTCAGTATAGTTAATTAGGCCTAGACCCTATGTTGCCCCTTATGCCAAGTTAACAGAGACTGGGCCTAGGCTACAGCTATTTTTATATTCCCTCTTCGTTTGTCATTTTAATTTTGTTTTTATATAAAAGTTTGTGATGGTTGAAGAAAGGAGATCGAAATATTGAAAGCAGCGACTGATATTGCATCTGATTTATGACAAAAACAAAAGACGACTTGGCATTTGTGTAGACCTATTTGAGCCGAAGTAAGAAAACAAACAAGAAAAAACGTTGTGACGTCACCAACTAGACGCGACCTCCCATACTTTCTTTACACCGTTGAAAAAGATTCAAAGTAAATACTAATATTACTATGAATCGTCCAATAGGCTGTGTGGAATTTCGGATGCCGAATGTGTCTAACCACAGGCTGATACGAGTCAGTTCTGCGCCGATTTATCCATCTTATTATTATTCAGAATCGGCCCAAACCAAAAAGAATTCGTATCATAAAATTAGCAAAAACCTTTCCACCGAGGAGATAAACAGACGGCAGGCGCGAATTGATCGGCATGGTGATCTGGTTGATGAAATAGTCGATCGTGTAAGTCGACCAACGTTCACCACTATGCGAAAACATGTTGTGCGAAGTGACCCCTACATAGACATGAACTCTTACAACTGGAACAACATGAAATTGTACACGGAGTACATTAGTATCATCTTTGATGTAAAAGGAGGCAGGAACTGTTCCTACAAAAGATGTAACAGTACTAGTGCTTTAACTGGTAGGGGGCAAATGTTTCGTGCGTGTTTGAAGCGCAGAACGTGAACTTTATATTATTAAATATTTCGGGGGAAGGGAAGTGGGTGCATAGTTTTGATTTGATGTGACGTCATTGATCAGTTGTATACCAAGCTGCAGGTTCTGTTCATGTACGTGCTTTACTACCTATAACGTATGTGTGTAGGAGGTAAATGACTCCTATAAAATATAGCCGTCAATTTATGTTAGCCTGGGTTTTTGTCTTCTGTGAACGTTAACTTAATTTTTTATCTTTTGTATTTTGATAGCACTTGGCTATGTTGTAAATCATGTTGAGTATGTAAAGTATACACCTTTTTAGTTGTTGGTTTATTTATTTTACATGTATGTATGTATATATGTACGTATGTGTGTAGAAGGTAAATGACTCCTATCAAATATAGCCGTCAATTTATGTTAGCCTGGGTTTTGTCTTCTGCGAACGTTAACTTAATTTTTTATCTTTTGTATTTTGATAGCACTTGGCTATGTTGTAAATCATGTTGAGTATGTAAAGTATACATCTTTTTAGTTGTTGGTTTATTTATTTTACATGTATGTATGTATATATGTACGTATGTGTGTAGAAGGTAAACGACTCCTATCAAATATAGCCGTCAATTTATGTTAGCCTGGTTTTTGTCTTCTGTGAACGTTAACTTAAGTTTTTTATCTCCTGTATTTTAATAGCACTTGGCTATGTTGTAAATCATGTTGAATATGTAAAGAATACACCTTTTTGGTTGTTGGTTTATTTATTTTATATGTATGTATGTATGTATGTATGTATGTATGTATGTATGCATGCATTGATGTATGAATATCTATATATTGTATGTATGTCGAGGCTGACTGTTATACATATAGATATTAACGTACTGGCGCAGGGGATAATTAAATCCTTTCTGGCCTCACACATTGTCCCATTCCGATAATGGGACTCGAACCTGTGGCACCGATTGTATGTATGTGTGTATGTACATGTATGTATGTATATATGCACGCACGCATGCACGCACGCGTGCGCGCGCGCACACACACACAGTTTACGTTTGTTTTGTTTAACGACATCACTATATTAGTAATCCGTTTGCGTAAAAAGGGAACCGATGAATACGTATGTAAGAATTTACAAATTTGAATGACACTATCAGGTGCTCATCAGGGAGGATTGCCACTGTTAGGAAGACTGCCACTCCCAAGACTAGCTTAGAAAACCTAAACTTGCACAGGATAGAGATCATTGGCATTTATACAGCTGTGGTGGCATGCACTCATGAATTGTAGTAAAACAGTGATGGTATCAGGTGTTCGCGAAAGGTAAGCATATCCTGCCCAACCGATGGCTCCCGCCATGAGCACGGCTTACAGCCAAATAGATGAAAAGGCAAGTACAAGGTCAGACATCGTTTTAGTCAATGATGCGTCATATCTTAATATAGCACAACTTTTCTACCAGAACGATATGACGGTCTTTAAAATCGGCATATGATGAGCATGCCCTTGGGTATCTCAGAAGTTGCGAAATATAAGACACCAAAAGCTGGAGCAGAAGGAATGTTGCTCGACATGAAGGGAACGCTGACTGTTGGAAAGCTGAAGACATCCCTTTTTGATGTACACGAAGGCCAATGTCGTTCTGAATCTCTGAGTTTATACAATCTGAATGAAGTCAGCTCTGCTCGTCTATCAGTTATTAACCAGTGGAGCTGATTTTAATCAGATTCAGAGTTTATATTACCCGTAGTTTCCTTTATTTCTAACTGTGATGGGCAAATCTTTGAATGCTTCTTGGGATGATCATCAATATATTGAAAGGATGAAATTAAAGTTTGTTGCCTGTTTTAGACTTACACGCGTGTAACTACATATATTGACAATGCTTAAACAGATGCGGATCCAGGGGGGTGTCGAGGGGGTCTGGACCTCCTCCCCCCCCCTGCTCGTGACCAACGATTTTTCGATTATGAGGTTTTGATGCGCGACTGGCGTGGCGATGTACTGGCAGGGTAAGACTCAAAACTGGCCCCCCCACCCCCCGCTAAAATTCCTGGATCCGCCACTGTTAAACGCTTGCGTTTAAGAAAAACAGGCCGTGTAAATTCGGCCTATTATTATTTTTTTTTGTTTATATTAAACCCATACCACTTCGCATAACAGATTTTTGCAAAACATATCACAATGTAAATAAAACAAATTACCATCAAATTGCATGGGTTATTTCTACATTTCAATACGAGGATGAAGACAACTGAAGAAACAGCCACGGTCTGGCTGTACATTATCGATTATTAGTAACAATCCAAGTAGAACTGCCTACCTTGTCTGTTCCAGCATTTTGTCTTCATCCCTCTATTAAAATGATATTTAATCTTTACAATGTAATTGTAATTTGTTATGGTTGTTTTAACTATATTATTCACAGAATTTCTTTTAAACATAATACATTTAATTAAATATGTTTTATATGAGCTTTGACATTTTCACTATTGAGTTGCACGCCATTTCATAGGTTTCCTTTTCACGCAAACAGACGACAGTGCACATCAATGATTAATTAATCATCGACTGTTAGATGTCAAACATTTGGAAATTCTGAAACATAATTATCGAGAGAAATCCGCTGTATTTTTCCATTACCAGCAGGTATCTTTTGCATGCACTTTCCAGGGAAGCGCATACCATTACCGTTGATATAATAGTCGTGGGGCACACATAATGGATCCGCCGATGAGGTTCGACTCTACTACCAATCCAACTCAGACAGGGCGCTCTACCAGCTGTGCTAAATATCTCTTTCTCTCTCTCTCTCTCTCTCTCTCTCTCTCTCTCTCTCTCTCTCTCTCTCTCTCTCTCTCTCTCTCTCTCTCTCTCTCTCTCTCTCTCTCTCTCTCTCTCTCTCATAATCTTTTAAAATGTTACTTTAAGTTTTAACAAAAGAATACCAAAATAAAGCAGTATGATTGTCATTTGTTTATCGATAAAAGTAACTAAGTATATTTACAATAATGAAATATTTTAACGCAAGGAAGATCATTAAATTACAAATTAAAAACAATATATAAACTATTGGCATTTTCAGTTAAGTATTAACATGCAAGGTATTCAAACATAATAAATAAATTTAGGGCAATAGACTCCCGCCCACTTCAAATAAAAGTCATACGTTTCTAAAATACTGATGTAAAAGTAATACATCCATAACGTATATCATGTCACGGAATGCCAACATTATATAATATAAATATATATACAAATATAAATAACAGTGCACTTACATTGCTAATCAATATACATACCAATGGCAAAGTACACATTTATCAAATAAATACAACACAAAACAGAATTGGTGGGACGAGATTTAAAAAAATGCATACGAAACTGGAATAACACTTCCTCAAACATTTGAGTCATCACTTTTTGTTCGTACTTTTTAAAGTTCCGATGTCCGTCCATATTTGTCTTTGATAGTCGACATACAATGACAAATTCTTCCATGAAAAGCTGTTCATATCGACATACTGTTCGTTCTTGTACCACTGTGACCGCTTGGAACCACTGGACAGGGTGGGTCTGGCCACCCTGTCCAGAATAATCTTCAGTCTGCTGGTGGGCAGCTTGTTTTGTGAACTTGCAAAAATGGCCAGACGATTCAGGGAAGACGTCTGTCCGCGTTGGAGAGAATGGACCGGATGCGATGCAGGAATCCTCAGTGGATCTGCAGTCTTGACATTTTGCGACTGAGGGACCTGCTCGTTGGAAGCGTCTCCAATTTGTTTTTCTTGGTCTTTCGAATCTTTGGCAGTTTCCTCGTGCTCTGGTGGGTGTTCTGCATCTGGTTCCGTATCTGTCGCAGGCGCCTCCGAATCTGCGTTCGCGTTTCGTGGAATTTCTGATGTGGTCTCAAAATTAATATCGGGTCCATCCTCGAGAACGTCGGATTTCACTGTATCACTTCTGGAATCCATGTCTGAGAAATTAAACTGTGTATGTACACAGCTGTTTTATAAAACGATAAAATAAAGGTTGTTCTGTCGAGTAGCCTACTTTGCAAAGTAATGCAAGTGCAGTCAATCAGAAAATGCACATAGTGTGTTTCTTTGTACGACTACCAAGGACTATTGCTGCACAAGTACACGTGTGTATTGTCCATATTACCCGACCAACTGTGGGCCAACGCGGGGTATTATCAAACCCTGTGGATACGATTGCATTGTGCCATAACACATATCGCTAATCTCTGTTGGATAAAGTAATTAATCTGCTTACAATGGTAAAGAATAGATTTGTTGCAAGGGCTTCCTGGCTATTTAAATACGATACACTGTTTCGTATTTAGAGGGTTGAATATGTTATTTTCCATTTTAGTACTCCCACTTCAAACCCAGCTGTTATACAAATAAATATACAACCGAACACATACATATTATTGTATACATATACATATAAGCAAGTACGTACATATGATATATGTACTTGTACCTGTAATGTTATTATTTGTTTATTTACTTAAACACATTTCTCCATATTTTAAAAATGGCTAGAAAAAAAATATTAGTGGTAGTAAAATCTTAAGGCAGAGAGTTATATACTAACCGGCCTCGGTGGTGACGTGTTAGGCTAAGCCATAGGACATAAAGCTGGTAAGTACATCGTTCGCAGCCGACTCCCGTAGAATACCGACCTCCCCGG